>NW_015172553.1:276453-359778 GCF_001447785.1 Gekko japonicus | reverse complement strand
GCATTCCTGGCTCCCATTATTTCCAACGGGCCTTCCAGCGTCTCCCATTGTTTCCAATGGGCAATCCTGTCCTTCCTTTTAGTACATCCCCGCTGAGAGCGATGCATTCCGTCAGGCTCCCTGCCTGGGCGGGGGGAAGGACCGGCCCTCCCCTCCCCTCCCCTCCCCTCCCCCCTGGGAGCTCCGCCCTCGCATTGCAAACGGGAGGAAGAGGCGGAGACTCCCGGAGCCGGATCTGGCCCTCTCCCTGCGCTGTAGGCCGGTTCCCCGCGGCGGTAAGCACCTCTCCGGCCTCCTCCCTCCCGGGCAGGGGTGCAGAGAAATTCCCCCCACACGTTGGAGAGCCGGAAAGAGGCCGGCCTCTTGCACGCTGGCATGGGGTGACTTTAAAAGTAAAGGTCTCCCTTGCTCGAAAGCCAGTCGAATCCGACTCTAGGGTTGCGGTGCTCATCTCCGTTTCCCAGCCGAAGAGCCAGCGCTGTCCGAAGACGTTGCGGGTGGTGGTGGGGGGGAAGGGTTACCAGATCCAGGATGGGAAAGTCGCGAAGGTTTTTCAGATGGAGCCTCTGTGGAGCCCAACGCCACGGAGCCCGCCTCCCGAAGCATCCCTTTGCTGCGGGGAAACGGGTCTCTGTTGTCTGGAGCGGAGCTGTGAGTCCGGGGAAGGGGGGGGGATCCCCAGGTCCCGACGGGAGGCTGGCATCCCAAACAACTTGCAGATGTTGCACGGCGCGCGCGCAGAAAGCCCAGGGGCTTGCGTTGGGCTAGTATGCGGGACGCCTCCCCCCCCAAAAAAAAACATCTGGCTTGCATTTTTGCACTGGGGGCGCGGGAAAGTCCCGGGGGCGAAGCAAGCAAGGCTTCCCGCACATGCGCAGTGCAAAACGCAAGGCCAGCGGCTCCCCTTGCTTGCTTCGCCTTTCGCTTTAAGCTGGGAGATGCGCGTGCTCCATATAGGGGGTGGGGGGTCGTGAAATGGACATCTTTCCAAACAGGAGCTGCCTTCCAGCTCGCCTGACCCGTAGCGCGGAGCTGACTCCTCCTTGCAAGGCACCTGCGCCTCTGAGAAGTGGCTGGCAGGCAGGAGTTCCACCGGTGCGGCTCCTTCTCTGAAGACTTTCCGTGCGCCTGCGCAGACGGGGATCGGCTGCCCCAACAGTAGGGTTCCCAGCTCTGGATTGGGAAATACCTGAAGATTTGGGGGGGTAGAACCCAAGGAGGGGAGGATTTGGGGGAGGGGAGGGGCTTCAGTGCCGTAGAGCCCACCTTCCAAAGCAGCCATTTTCCCCAGGTGAAGTGGTCTCTTTCCGCCTGGAGATCAGTTGTTGTAGCGGGGGATCTCCAGGCACCACCTGGAGGCTGGCAACCTACATTGCAATCATATGGAAGTTAAACAAGTGGCTGACCTGTTGGTTAGTGATGCAGAGAGGAAACCTGGTTGCTGGCTCTGGGTTGGGAAATACCTGGAAGTTTTGGGGGTGGAGCCTGGGGAGGACAGGGAGGGCCTTGGGGAGGGGAGGGGCCTCAGCTGGGGTACCATGCAATAGACTCCGCCTCCCAAGGCAGCCATTTTCTCCAGGGGAACTGATCTCAGGAGACTAGTTAATTCTGGGAGATCTCCGGCTGCCGCATGGAGACTGGTAACCCTAGGTGGGAGACTGTGCTTGGGTTGCCAGCTTTGGGCTGGGAAATTCCTGGAGGTTTGGGGGGTGGAAGTTGGGGAGGTTGGCGTTTCGGGGAGGGACCTCAGAGTGGTGTAATGCGGTAGACTCTGTCCTCCAAAACTGCCATTTCCTCCAGGGAAACTGATCCCTGTAGACCAGTTTGGAAATCTGGGAGATCTCCAGGCCCCAACTGGAAGTTGAACTGTCAAAATGTTTTGACTCGAGGGTTGCAATGCTCATCTCCGTTTCCAAGCCGAAGAGCCAGCGCTGTCCGAAGACTTCTCCGTGGTCATGTGGTCGGCATGACTCGACGCCGAGGCGCACGGAACGCTGTTACCTTCCCACTGAAGCAGTACCTATTTATCTACTTGCAATTTCTTGCTTAACAATAGCACTGTGTAAATATTATAAAATATATACAGTCGGACTTTAGATGTTTTTGTACTTATAGTTCCATAAACAAATATATAGTAAACTGTTTATAAATCCAAAGATAGATTTTTGTATACAGAATGTCAATTACATGAACAGTAACTTTCTTTCAAAGATATCTCATATGATTATAAGAGCTGAAGTCTTGAAACCAGCCAAAAGACTACAAACAAATCTTAGACGCCTTGAAGACCGCAAAAGAACTTCAAGGCTACGAGAACTGGTGTAACCTCGTTTCTGACGCCTTCTTCAGGTCTTATAGCATCAAAATTGAATGCATATAATTCTAAAAATATGCACTCAATTTTGATGCTGTAAGACCTGGAGAAGGCGTCAGAAATGAGGTTATACCTGTTCTTGTAGCCTTGCAGTTCTTTTGCTGTCTTCAAGACTTCTAAGATTTGTTTGTAGTCTTTTGGCTGGTTTCAAGATTTCAGTTCTTGTTATAAATCATATGAGAGACCTTTGAAAGAAAGCTACTGTTCATGTAATTGACATTCTGCATGCAAAAATATTTCTTTGTATTTATAAACAGTTTACTATATATTTGTTTATGGAAAAGTAAGTACAAAAAATATCTAAAGACCAAGTGTATACATTTTATAATATTTACATGGTGCTATAGTTTTGACAGACCGCGGTGGCTCAGAGGTTAAGACGCTGAGCTGCAGACTGAAAGGTCTGTAGCTCGGCAGTTCGAGACCCGAGTGCCGCGTGACGGAGTGAGCTCCCGTCTCTGGCCCCAGCTCCTGCCAACCTAGCAGTTCGAAAGCAAGAGATTGCAAGTAGATAATAGGTACTGCTGCAGTGGGAAGGTAACAGCATCCTGTGCGCCTCGGCGTCTAGTCATGCCGGCCACATGACCACGGAGAAATCTTCGGACAGCGCTGGCTCTTCAGCTTGGAAATGGAGATGAGCATTGCAACCCTTGAGTCGGATCTGACTGGCTTTCGAGCAAGGGAAACCTTTATAGTTTTGGCAGTTCCGTCTTTACACCGTGGTCCTTGTGTTTGATAGCCCACCTGGAGGTTGGCAGGCATTGACATACCAGTCATCTGTAGTTATGCTGCGGCCCTGGGTGATGGGGAAAACTCTGCCAAGCGGGTTCTAACCCAGCTCTGATAGAGAACGCCTGCCTTCTGGAGCCCACCATGGTGTATCTCTGATGGATAGGAGAAGGCCTTCTCTGAGAAATTCGAAGTCCTCTCTGGAATTGTCAGCATACTTTTTAATTTGTTGAAAGGAAGTTCCTGGCCCGTAGGAAAGTGTGCTGGTAGGACTCCCCACTGTGTGTGTAAAGTGCCATAAAGTCACAGCCTGACTTATGGCGACCATGTTTTCAAGTCAAGAGATGAAGAGAGACGGCTTGCCATTGCTGCCTCAGCGTAGTAAACCCAGACGTCCTTGGAGGTCTCCTGCTCAAGCGCTAACTAGGTCCTAACCCGGCTTAGCTTCTGAGATCTGACGAGATCAGGCTAGCCTGAGTCACTCTGGTCAGGGCATAGTTAGAGATGTAAAATTTCCGGAAATTTTGAAGCTCGGAAAAAAACGGAAATTTTCGGAAACATTGAAAAAAATGCTACATTAGCATTTCTTTTTTCTTTTCCAGATTGAAAGTCATTCTGTTACTTTAGGAACATAAAATATAACTATGGACATTTTTACTTGGCATGAAATTATCACAACTAGCATATTAAAAATATAGTGTATCCAAATTATTACAAACAGAATACCCATCCACATGTAAAAACAAAACTGAAACTTTTTTATTTTCTTCTGACAATCGCACCTCCTAAAGGAAGAAATGCATCTTGTTCTTGCATTGGAGAGTTCAGTTTGTAACCTAGGACTTGCTTGTCCTCAGTGCACAAAAATTAGATCAATCTCATACCATATATATATATATATATAAGAAATGATTTGGAAAATATTTGAACACCTTGTCTTAAAATATTTTATTCATCATGTTAAAATAAAACGTTCCATAATCAATTTTTTTTCTTTTATTTTCTTTTTTCAATTTTTCCAATTTTTCGGAAAAAAACAAAAAGGCTTCAGGGGAAAAACTTTTTTTTCCACATTTTTCCGGGTTTTTTCCGGGCCTTCACATCTCTAGGCATAGTTGAGCTAATGTTTGCCATTGCCTGCCTCTGCGTAGCAACCCTGGACTTCATTGCTGGTCTCCCATCAAAGGGGTAACCAAGGCTGATCCCGCTTAGCTTCTGAGGTCTGATGAGATCAGGCTAGCCTGGGACATCCGGGTCAGGGGGGAAGAGGCACAGAGCTGGTTCACCATAGCCTGCCTCTGCGTACCAACCCTAGACTTCCTTGGTTGTGTCCCACAAGTACTGGCCATGGCCGACCCTGCTTGGCTTCTGAGGTCTGATGAGATCAGAATAGCCGGCAACGCTCCCTCTAAGCTGTGGGGTCTTGTGAGCAAAAATTCTACTTTGTGAGCTTCTGACACTAAAGTCGTGAGCGAGCGATTTGGCTACTCCATAAATTAGTTTGCTCTGGAGCCACATCCTACCTGAGCTAAGGCAAAAAAAGGTGTGAGCCGGAGGCTAAAAAACAGTGAGCTAGTGCACACTAACTCAGCTTAGAGGGAACACTGGACTTGGCGGTGCAGTTTTTCATGCGCATCCTTTGCACTCTCCTTCGACAGCTAGCAGCTGCCACCATGGCCACCAAACCCATTCTGGACTCGAAGCAGACCGAGGAGGTGGTGCAGGGCATCCGGACGGAAGTGGTGTGCACGGCCTTCGCCAACACCCTCCTCGTGGTGGTGACGCAGTATGGGAAGATGGGCACCCTCGTCTCGGTGGAGCCTGACGTGGTGGCCGATGGCGTCAGCAAGCCGTTGATCACCACCAAAGTCCTCCTCGGCAAGGATGAGGTAAGCCCAGAAGCAGATGATCCATTTGGGGGGGGGGGAGTAGAGACCCCATGGATTGGTTAATTAATTAATTAATCATTGTATGGCATTGTGTGTAGAACAGCCAGGAGAGCCTAAGATTGCCTAGCAGCCAGAAGTTCTAGCTCTTTTAGCATTACTAGGTGGCGAGCTAGACTTGTGTTCAAGGCAAGAGACATTTCAGAGGTGGTTTGTCAGTGCTTGCCTCTGTGTCACGACCCTGGTATTCCTTGGAGGTCGCTCTTCCAAATACTAGCTAGGGCTGAACCTGCTTAGCTTCCTAGATCTGACGGGATTAGGCTAGCCTGGGCTATCCAGGTTTGGAGTCCATGAATTGGTGAGAAATCCAAAATAGGAGCTAAGATACTGGGGGGAAGTGGGATTGCAGGTAAAGTCCTCCTCATAAGCCCTGCTTACTGTGGCCCCACAGAAGAGAAGGTGGGTGACGACCAAAGACGGGGCATTTTCAGTGGTGGCACCTCGTCTGTGTGAAATGCTGTCTCCCTTGGAGCATGCCTGGCACCTCCCTTGTTCTCCTTTACGGGCCAGTCTGAAATATTTATTTCCATCCAGGTTTTTAAATGAAGACTGTGATCTTTTTAAAACTGTTTTTACCATCTTCATCTAGCCTGAGGACTGTTATCCGTTTAGGATGCTAATTTTTTTGTCCTTTGACTGGTTTTTTTTTTATATGCCAATAAAGGTCTGCATATGTGTGACAGGGTTTTTAAATAGCTTGTTAATGTTTAATGTTGTTAATGGTGGGTTGTATAGAATTTTCACTTGCAAGATGCGCTGAGCAGGTTCTTAGCGGAGGTAGTATCTGAATGTTCAAAAGAAACCACTGCAAAAGCCACTGAACTAGATTAACTACCCAGTTAAAGTTAAAAGGTTGCAAGAGGTTCCCCAGGTATGCAGAAAAATACGAGAGCATAGCTGCCATCCTAAGAACACTTTCATGGGAGGAAGCCCCACTGAAATAAAATGGGACGCTTCTGAGGAGGCCTGCTTAGATAGCTCTCTTATGTTAACCAAAAGAAAAACAAACCTTCAAAAAGTAGCCTGATGAGGACTAAATGTGCCCAAGAATGGAAGGAATATTGAGTGCAGTTGACTATCAGAAAGTAGCCTGCTGGGGGAATAAATATGGCCCAGAAGGGAAGGACTGTATGAGGGCAGTTGAATATCAGAAAGGAGCCTGATGAGGACTATATATGCCTCAGAATGAAGGACTGTTGAGGGCAGTTGAATATCAGAAAGGAACCTGATGAGGAATAAATATGTCCCAGAAGGGAAGGAATGTTGAGGGCAGTGAATATCAGAAAGTAGCTTGATGAGGACTAAATATAGCCTAGAAGGGATGGAATGTGGAGGACAGTTTATACCTAGGGAACTCTCCAATCGTGCAGTACTATTTTTGCAAATTAAACAAAAGAAAACCCTCAGAGAACAACCTGACAAAGACCTCAATATGTTCTCAATCTGCTGCTTATGAGAATCTGGTCTGAATTAAAACATTCCCTAGTCCATCCCCATCACTGTAGGACACCTTTCCAAGCAGTCACAGAACCTGTGAGGCGGTGTCGTGAAAACAAGGCCTCTGAGCATGTCCTTGCTGCCCGTTTCATACGCTGGTGGCCATAATATTCCGGGGTTAGGTGGGAGAACAACGCTCAGGGGTCTTGGCTGTGGAGCAGGATCCGACCCGGCTTGGGAGATGCCTCCTCTGACGGGCTGTTTCTTTTGGTCTCCAGCCTCTCGTCCACATCTGTGCCAAGCATCTGGTGGCGTCAATCTCTCAGGAAGCCGGGAACAAGCCCGTCCTCCTCGCCATGGCCTTGAAGGACAAAAGCGTCGAGGGCATTCGGACTTTGCGGGAGGTGATCCAGAGGTGCAGGGTGTGGTGAGCACGCGCTGCCGGCATGGAGGGAATTTACCCTGGCTGAGTCAGCCACCTCTGGGAGGTAGACTTTGACCCTTGTGGATCTGACCCAACTGTCTTGGCTATGCGGTAGGGGAGGAGCATCGAATCCTGATACGACCCTGTTGAGCTCAAATGCCATTTTCAAGACAGAGATGAAAATGTCATCTGCCGCCTGGAACTTTGTTTTCCTTTGTAAGCGCCGATTTGGTTTTTTAAAAACCCTCTTGTCCTTTAATTTCCCTTTTGAGAAGTACACGATCCAGCCGTCCTTAAGCACTCTAAAGTCCTGTGGATTTCCATCGGCGAGCTCTCTCGGGGTGGGGGGGCAACGGGACTTGCAGCTTCGTGTCTTGCAAATAGGTCCTAGTGAGCGGAGTGGGGCCTGTCGCTCAGTAAGTGTGTAAAAGTGATGAATTCTGGCTGGATCAGACCCAGGGAGTTTTGGAAAGGGTGTGGAAGTTTCTGTTCATTTTTTTTAAAAAAAATTCCTCTTTCTGCCGTGGATGCAAAGCCGTTTCCAGAAAGCCACGGCCAGGACTGAGAAACCGAATCCTTCGCTTCCAACATGCTTTTTACCTCTTTCTCTGCCCTCTCTTTCCCCCAAAATGGGCTCTTTTGCCTGCTGAATTGCCCCGTGGTAAGTTTGGGAAGCTCTCAAACAGAAGTGCGAAGAGCTGTGATTTTGGAAATAAACGGGGACTCCTCTGTTTGGGACTCATCCCCTCTGGTGGGCCCCAAACGCTCTTTGGATCCCAGCTTACGTCCCAAGGGGGAAAAAAGGGAACAAGATTCAAACCTGCCGGCTGGGAGACGTAGCGTTTGACACGCTATGGGGAAAGCACTGATCGAACGTGTTAGGGAATATCTTTTTGCCTGCTGCATATAGGACACTTGGAGTTCAGTCCCCATGACATGGTTAAAAGAGGCATTTCAGGTCGTGTTGGAGAAGATGTGACCGGTCTTCGAAAGGGGATAAGTGTTTTTTGGTTATTAAGGAAAAAACTGTTTTTTTCTGGAAATGTTCTAAGTTGACATCAGTGTACCTCTGTTAGCCTCTATTCAATAAAGGGGTGTTATCAAATAAAAAAGATTAAGTTGTCTTTTTGTTTCCCGATTCTTTCCCCTTTTGCCTTATTGACAGACACGCTTTCCCTTCTGGCACTTGTAACTCCTGATACCAGGAGAGGGACAATTTTCCCTAATTCCATAGAAAAGAGTAAGAGTCCAGTAGCACCTTAAAGACTAACATTTGTGGCAGGGCTTTCGGGAGTCACTGCCCACTTCTTCAGATAAGAGTCTCCCGAAAGCCAGTCGAATCCGACTCTAGGTTCATCTCCGTTTCCAAGCCGAAGAGCCAGCACTGTCCGAAGACGTCTCCGTGGTCATGTAGCTGGCATGACTAGACACTGAGGCGCATGGAATGCTGTTCCCTTCCCACCGAAGCGGTACCTATTTATCTACTTGCAATCTCTTGCTTTCGAACTGCTAGGTTGACAGGAGCTGGGGCCAGAGACGGGAGCTCAGTCCGTCACGCGGCAACTCGGGTCTTGAACTGCTGAACTACCGACTTTCCGGTCTGCAGTTCAGCATCTTAACTGCTGCTACAGACAGACTAACATGGCTACCCATCGTGATCTATCCCTAATACCACAGATTGTCTTACCTAGTTGTTAACATATTGAAGGGATCAAGTGTGGCTAAAGCAGTATTTTATACCCTTATCTTGAAGCGTTTTACTAGGTCAGCAGAAAGGAAATGTTTTGTAAGACAGTTTACTTTGAGGGTTTTTCAACTGGAAAAAAATGCTGGGGGAATAAAGTTGATAGGGGAGGGAACTCCATTTACATTTCTACAGGGATGAGACTATTGAGCTGCCTGTTGCCTTAGCAGTCTCCACAACACCCCTTCAAAGAAGGCCAATGTTATCTCAATATTGCAGACAGGTGCTCTTGAGAGTTAGCAACTTGACTTAGGCCACCTACTAAAATCTCAGGCAAAGGCACCCCATTTATTGATATGGTACCATTTTATCCTGCCAACCTTCTGGTGAATACCAAAAAACAAGGAAACACTGTGATAAAAATAACATTTAATAATTCATGTGAACATCATGAGAGAGAAAGCCAGCCACATGAGAGAGAAAGCAATTGCCAGCCAATTCGAATATAAAAAGGCTTCTAGCCAGATAAAAATAGTGGGCTGGCTGCTACTTCTAGAAATTAAATTGGCTTGCTCCTAATGGAACTTGGAAGTAAGTTTAAAATCATTTAAAAATTATTACAATGCTATATTCCATTCAACTGCATGTCTCTTTCCAATCTCAATAACCATGTTTGTTTTAGGATATTTTGAAAAAGGATTTCAGCTGCAATAATTGCAAGACAGTAAAAAAGAAGTTAAACGGCATTCAAAAGAAGTTAAGCTGTATCAAGGGGTTTACACCTTCCAACCTTAGAGGATTACTCCTGAGGAAGACTAATGAAATGAGTATAAAACTGGGTGCTCATGGAGGATATCATGATGTTGGACTTTTCCTTGAATATGTCAGAATTTCCTAAGCAAAATTGTCATGTTTGAAGAGATATACATATTGATGTTCACATGAATTATTAAATGTTATTTTTATCACAGTGTTTCCTTGTGATCCCTTCCTTGTGCTCAACCTTCTGGTGAAATCAGAACAGTGCGCCCCATTTTGTGCACCTCTGTTTTATCCTCTCAACAACCCTCTGAGGGCAGGAGAGAGCGACTGACCCATGGTCACCTAGCAGGTTTTCAGGGCAGAGTGGGGATTCGAACCCAGAGCTCTGAGATTCTGATCTAACACAGCTACACCACACTGATATGCACTTCAGACTGCAGGAAGAAGGCTGTGTTTCGGGGATCATTCCCATGTTAGAAGTTCCTTGAAAATAGCGAGGTTTGAGTCTGGTAGTGCTTTAAAGAGTGACAAGATTTTCAGGGTATAAGGTGGGGGTGATTTTGGGGGGGGGTGTATGTATGTATGTATATTATTTTTGGGGGGGAACCGAGATAATAAAAAGAAAATACAGAAAAGGAAAAATGAGTACATATTGTGTAATTATATATGTCAAAAGGTGATTATATATAACAAAACATAAGGAATAGGAAACATTTCTCCCCCACACCCCCTTCATAAGAACGTAAGAGAAGCCAATGTTGGATCAGGCAAAAGGCCCATCCAGTCCAACACTCTGTCACACAGTGGCCAAAAATACCAGGTCCCATCAGGAGGTCCAGCAGTGGGGCCAGAACTCCAGAAGCCCTCCCACTGTTGAAAGGTTTTTGGGACACTGTAAAATATAACAAAATTTCTGTTCAACATTTTCCATTTCAGATTTCGTAACTAATCTGTTTCTCAACCGCATTCTTAATTTCACCATTGCCGCATCCTCAGTTCTGCATACTCTCTATCACTTTTGGCAAATAGGTAATGTAACAAAAATACATAAGGGAATCTTATAATACAAAACGAGAAATATTTCTCCCCCAGACCCAATTCCTTACATACATTTATATTCAACATATTTACATTTAGAACTGATCCTTCTGCTCCTTCAGTGCAGCGCATTTAGGTGCATTATTTTAAACCGCTTCTCCATCTAAGTTTGTCTCCTCCTTGCGTATTAGTACACCCTCCGTCTCTCTGCAAATTTCGTAACCGTTCTGTTTCTCAAATAAGTGGTTAATTTCGCCATCGCTGCATATTGGGCAAGTTTATTTTTCTGATTCTAAGATTTTTAGGGTATAAGCTCTTGGGAACAAGAAGACGAAGAACTGCACCAGTCACAGGAGATACAAAGGAAGGCCAAGGCCAATTTTATGACTCTGTTAAATTTCCAGAAATTCCCTACGCGTTCTGCCCAGCAGGCCTCGTTGAGGGAATCTGTTCATCTGGCAGTAGTTCTTCAAAAACAGTAAAAGGTCAGTAGGCCAGTAAAAGATATTTTAGTTAGCTGCGGTGGCTCAAGTGGTTAAGACGCTGAACTGCAGGCTGTAGAAGGACAGTAGTTCAGCAGTTCGAGACCCGGGTGCCGCGTGACGGAGTGAGCTCCCATCTCTAGTTCCAGCTCCTGCCAACCTAGCAGTTTGAAAGCAAGAAATTGCAAGTAGATAAATAGGTTCCACTTTGGTTTTTTTAATGCCCTCTTGAAGCCGTCCATGCTTGTAGCCGCCACCACCTCCTGTGGCAGTGAACTCCATGTGTTCATCACTCTTTGGGTGAAGAAGGACTTCCTTTTATCCGTTCTAACCCAACTGCTCAGCGATTTCATGGAGTGCCCACGAGTTAAGACTAACAAACTTTATTGTAGCATAAGCTTCCGAGAAACAGTTCTCTTCGTTTCAGCCGAATCAGGCCTTCTTCAAAGGTCAAATAATCAGGTTTGTATAGGCACATGTTACAAAGAAATAATGAAGAATATGTCAATAGTGGACCAAAAAAGGAAGGTACAAAAACGAAATTAATAGACACAGGACAGGAATGTTCATGAGGCCTCTTAAGATTAAATCCTCTGTGCAGTGCATATACACAGGTGGTAAATGGTGTTTGGTGTGTCCAGAAATTGTGGTCCAGAAAGTGATGCTGTAACCAATTAGTGTGAGCCAAAATGTCCTCAGTAGAAAGCTCTACCACTGAGCCAGGGCCTCTTCGCCTGGGACCCCAGAGAGCGGCTGCCAGTCTGAGTAGACAATACCGACTCCGAAGGACCAAAGGTCTGATTCGGTTTCAGACAGTTTCACATGTGTTATGGCATTGCTGTAGATTACACTTGAATGCTGCCTGGAGAAAAATTAGGTATACCTAAATATCCATTAGCACTTACCAGTAATTCAGAGGGGATTGGTGTGCCACACTGGAAGAGGCGCATCGATCTGTTTGTGCTTCCAATGTACTTCTGCTTGTCTTTCGGCCAGTCCTACAGCCCTTCTGTGGTGGGGGAAATGCTTGTAGGTCCATATATTTTGTGCGGTAGGAGCAGAAACGAAATTGCACAGAAGTCTGGAACATCCAATATCGTCTTTCCATTTTTGCCATTTAGATGTGCCTTTGCTCCAACTGCAAGTGCTTGGGATGTGTTGGCGACTCCCAGTTCTTTTGATCTTTAGCAATTTGACAGCTGTCTGCACTCTGTACCAAATGCCTCTGCAGGTCCCCTGTCAGGGAATAAATGCCACCAAATCTTTCACTTCACCTCACTACTTAATCCTTTTAACTGGAGATGCTGGGGATTGAACCTGGGACCTCCTGCATGCCAAGCAGAGGCTCCACCACTGAGCCATGGCACCTCCCCATATCCTTCAGGGTCTCAGGCCAAGCAAGGTCTTTCCCATCACCTCTTGCCTGGTCCTTTTAACTGGAGAGGCCAGGGATTGAACCTGAGACCTTCTGCATGCCAAGCAGGTGCTCTTCCACTGAGCCACGGCCCCTCTTGACAGCTCTCCAGGGTCTCAGGGTGAGGTCTTTCACATCCCCTCCTGCCTGGTCTTTTTTAACTGGAGATGCCAGGGATTGAACCTGAGACCTTCTGCATGCCAAGCAGGTGCTCTTCCAGGGTCTCAGGCGGAGGTCTTTCCCATCACCTCCTGCCTGGTCCTTTTAACTGGGATCCTGGGGACTGAACCTGGGACCTTCTGCATGCCAAGCAGATGCTCCACCAATGAGCTTATGGCCACCCTTAGATTTGCTTTTTCACATCTGTTATTTTTAATGTTTTGTCAAATGGTTTTTTCTACGGTCCTGAGATGCTCCAGAAAAAAGTGGGCATGTTAAATTTTTTGAATAAATCAACCACGAGAGCTAGAAGGATGGATTTTTAAAATGAGAAGTTCGGTCAGGCGACCAAACAGGCACTTGCTCCTTCCCCCAAAAAATAGTACCCAACTGTGCAAACTGGAACAGCAAGTTTGACTCCTCCCTGGAACAATCTTCACGCAGGAGGAAGGAAAGGGAGTGGGATTAATCATCCATAAGGACAAAAAGGGATGATAAGATACGAGTTCCCTGTTGCTTCTGTTATCGTAGAGGTAATCATGTGCCTGGTACCACCTGCCACCAGTCTGCGATGTGGGGGGCACCAGAGAAAAACCTCAAATGGATGGAAAAGAGCAAGCAGAGGCGTTTGGGTCCCTTGTAAATCAATCACTGGCGATGAGAAAGAGAGCTGGTAGTTTGATGGAGCGGTTAAGAGCGGCAGACTCTAATCTGGAGAACTGGGTTTGATTCCCCACTGCTCCACATGCAGCTGCTGGCATGACCTTGGGTCAGTCACAAGTTCTCTCAGAGCTGTTCTCTCAAGGGCAGTCCTCGAGAGAGCTCTCTCAGCCCCACCCTACCTCACAGGGTGTCTGTTGTGGGGACGGGAAGGGAAAGGAGATTGAAACAGGGTTGCCAGGTATGGGTTGGAAAATACCTGGAGATTTGGGGGTGGATCCAGGAAAGGGCAGGGTTTGTGGAGGGCCATAGAGTTTTCCAGCAGTTGGCAAGTTTGGTGTAGTGGTTAGGAGCGTGGACTCTAATCTGGGAGAACCGGGTTTGATTCCCCACTGCTCCACATGCAGCTGCTGGCATGACCTTGGGTCAGTTACAAGTTCTGTCAGAGCTGTTCTCTCAAGGGCAGTCCTCGAGAGAGCTCTCTCAGCCCCGCCTACCTCACAGGGTGCCTGTTGTGGGGAGGGGAGGGGAAAGGAGAGTGTAAGCTGCTCTGAAACTCCAAGTGATAGGCGGGGTAGAAATACAATCTTTTAGATCTGTTTGATTTGTGCTATTTTTGTGGCCAAGTATTTATAAGGTTTAACATATTGTAATCTCTGATCAAGCTATATGTTACTGTCGTTTGTTATCTGTTAACCTCTAGTCTTATATTTTAATAAAGTATATAATTTTTTTAAAAAATCCAATCCTCCTTCTTCAAAAGGAAGTCCTTCTCCCCCCGGACTGGCAGGATGGAAGTTGAAAGGAAGCAAAACAACCGTGATGTTATTATGCCAGAAAAAAAGTTCTTCACAGACTTGTAAGTTCTTTTCCAATATCCAATTTACTAGGAGCAATTCAAAGGCCATCAACACCACAACGAACCACGCATATCACGTCTCGTTTCATATACAAACTTTATCTGAGTGGGGAGCGTTGAAATTCCTATATAATGTTCTGCATCAGACTAATGGATTTGATGAATGTTACTATGAGATGAGATATGGCTATAGTGTTTGCCAAATGGATTTAAATTATATAGGAATTTCAACACTGCCCGCTCTGATAAAGTTTGTGGACAAAACGAGACGGGAAATGCATGGGTCATTGTGGTGTTGACGGTGTTTTAATTGCTCCTAGTAAATTGGATATTGGAAAATAACTTATAAGTCTGTGAAGAACTTTTTTCCTGGCATAATACATCACGGTTGTTTGGCTTCTTTTCAATCCACCTGGAGTCTTGCATCCCTACAGAATAGGAACGCAATGGGGTGCAATGCCATAGAGCCCACCAACGCTCCCTCTAAGCTGTGGAGTCATGTGAGCAAAAATTCTACATTGTGAGGTACTGGCATTAAAGTGGTGAGCAAGTGATTTGGCTACTGGGTACATTAGCTTGCCCTGGAGCCCTCCCTCCTGAGCTAAGACAAAAATGTGTGAGCTGGAGGCGAAAAAAATGTGAGCTAGCTCGCACTAACTCAGCTTACAGGGAACATTGGCACCCACCCTTCGAAGCATCCCCTTTCTCCAGGGGAACTACTCTCTGTGGCCTGGAGACATAGCTGCAATCCCAGGGGATCCCCAGGCCCCACCTGGAGGCTGGCATCCCTGCAGGACAGGGACCTCAATGGGGCGCAATGCCAATGGGGCGCAATCCCCTTCGAAGCATCCCTTCTCTCCAGGGGAGACAAAGCTGCAATCCCGGGGGATCCCCAGGCCCCACCTGGAGAATTGGCATCTTCTTCAGGGCCGCCCTCCCCAGCCTCAATCACTCGCTGCTAATTTTAGCCGGTCCCTCCCCACAGAGTGGCTGCTGGGAGCCCGGCCGGGCCCGGGCCTTCCCCCGCAGGTGCCGTTCCGCGCGCGCACACACCTGCGCCAGGTGCGGCCGGCCGGCGGGTGGGGGAACCGGTTCGGGGGCGTTTTCGGGCCATCTCCAGGGCGACCGGGCAACAAAAGCAGGAGGCGGCCGCCCGCCGGAGCTGGGCCGTCTGGAGGAGGAGGAGGAGGAGGAGTCTCTGGGGAAGGCGGCCAGGTGGTGCTCGGGCCGAGGGAGGGCTCTCTCGGGGCGGCTGGGAAAGGAGGCGGCGGCGGGCGGCGCCAGGCCCAGCGTTGCGCGTCCGAGGAGGTGCGCTCGCCGTGCGCCCCAGCCCCTGCGCGCCTCCGACGGCTCCAAAGCGGGGTAAGTTACTCCGGGATGACCCCGCGGGTGGGGCTGGGAGGGAAGGAGCCCTGGCGAAGTTCCTCCGGGGCGCCGCCTCCCGGGCTGGCGCTCCGGGGCCACTTGGGGGGAAGTTTGGCTACTTCCAATTGCTAAACTTGGGCGGGGGGGGAGAGTTTGGCAACTTCCAAATGAAAATCAAGATTTGTTTTTTTTTTCCACTGAGGGAGCAAGCCTGCCCCCTTTCGAGACTTGCCACGGCCCCGTAGCGGGCTCCCCGCCTCCCCATTTCTGTTCCTGGCACCCCCTTCTAACCCCTCGTGCGCCCCTTTGTTCGGTCTCCTGGCACAACCAGTTTCTGGACCGGCTCCATAGGATGGTTGCCAGGTGCCCCCTGGCAGCCGAGGGGAGACGGGGGTGGGGGAAGGGTGCCAACTCCGTTTGGGAAATTCCTGGATACTTGGGGGTGGAGCCTGGGGAGGACAGGGATAACCTCAGAGGAGTCCCGTGCAAGGCTCCCTCGAAGCTGTGGGGTCTTGTGAGCAAAAATTCCACTCTGTGCGCTATGGGCATTGAAGTTGTGAGCAAGCGATTTGGCTGCTGCATAAATTAGTTTGCTCTGGAGCCATCCCTTCCTGAGCTAAGACAAAAATGTGTGCGCCAGAGGCTAAAAAAACTCTGAGCTAGCTCACACTAACTCAGCTTAGAGGGAACACTGGCCCAGTGCCGTGGAGTCCACCCTCCAAAGCATCCATTTTTCTCCAGGGGAACTGATCTTTGGAGTCTGGAAATGAGCTCTAATTCCAGGGGATCCCCAGGTCCCCACTGGAGTCTGGCATCCCTGAACCTCAGTGGGGTACAATTCCATAAAGCCCACCCTTCAAAGCATCCATTTTTCTCCAGGGGAACAGATCTCTGGAGTCTGGGGATGAGCTGTAATTCCAGGAGATCCCCAGGCCCCACCTGGAGGCTGGCATCCCTGCTCTGTAACCCAGTCTTTACCAGTTGGATATACAGTGAGGGGACCGCATTCCAGAAAGAAATGCAGTTGGCTTCCCTGCTCCGGAATATTACCACCTCCATGTCCAGCTGGTTTTTAAAGGGTAGGAGCATTCTGGGCCAGTTGGCAACCCAAACGAAAGCCTTGAATTTTTGCACACTTGGGTTGCAGCGGCAGACAGCCGGATCGCTTTGTCCGCACTGGAAAATCCAGTTGCTAATGACAGCTGTGGTGACTGTACCGGATGCTGTGAAGATGCAATATTGCCCTCTCTGGCAGCAAAAGGGTTAACTTGGGGGGAGGGAGGGAGTTTGGGTGCCCCAAGAGCGAGACCCAGAGCTCTGCCTGGAAGCTCAAATGACTCAACTGAGGCTATCGTACTTTGGTCACATTACGAGAAGACAAGAGTCATTGGAAAAGACAATAGAGCTAGGAGAAGTTGAAGGCGGCAGGAAAAGAGGAAGAGCCCATGTGAGATGGATGGACTCCCATCCAGGAATATATGGCCTCCGGTTTGCAAGACCCGACCAAGGCTGTTAACAATGGGACATTTTGGAGGTCATTAATTCATAGGGGTGGATATACAGTTTGGTGTCATGGTTAAGTGCGTGGGCTCTAATCTGGGAGAACCGGGTTTGATTCCCCACTCCTCCACTTGCACCTGGCTGGATGACCTTGGGCAAGCCGTAGTTCTGACAAGAGTTGTTCTTGAAAAAGAGCAGTTTCTGTCAGAGCTCTCTCAGCCCCACCTGCCTCACGGGGTGTCTGTTGTGGGGAGGGAGAGGGAAAGGAGTTTGTCAGCCACTCTGAGATTCCTTTGGGTAGTGAAGGGCGGGGTATAAATCCAATCTCTTCTCTTCCTCCTCCTCCTTCCTCCTCCCTCTTATCTCCGTGTGGTCTTAGGCATTATTTTCCTGCTTAAAATTCTGAAACCCAGCTCTTCAGAGCAATGCGCTTTATAATTTTTGTCTTGGCTGTGGAGGTGGTGCACGTCTCTATGTGCATAACAACGTTAGCGAGCAGATGTTTTCTTGCATTAGAGATGTTGCAGCCAGGCAGTGCAGAAGGATATCATTTTTGCAATTTGAAATGCAAACTGAACTCAGGGCAACTTGAGAGATAGGCCTGGTATAACATCACAGGCGCTTCTCAATCTTCCCCCAATGTGTTTTGCTCTCTCTAGTAGTTCCAGAGGGAGGAAAACACATGTGGAAAAAGTGTGTGGGGAGGGGGACGACGACCCAAAGCAATAGGGACAAAGGAGTGACAAAAATGATGGTGTGGAAGAGATCTAAGTTCAGCATCCCCCCATTTCTGAGTTGGAAACCTATGGTGTCGTTCTGCAGGAGTTCCACAAAGTGCAAATATTTATTCCGTACTTCATATTTGACCTAACCATTCTTCCTAACTATTTGATTCCCCACTTCTCCACATGCAGCCACTGGTGTGACCTTGGGTCAGGTGCAAGTTCTTTCAGAGCTGTTCTTTCAAGGGCAGTTCTCTCAGAACTCTCTCAGCCCCGCCTACCTGACAGGGTGTCCATTGTCGGGAGAGGAAGGGAAGGGGACAGTAAGCAGCTCTGGGGTGCCTTCGGGTACTGAAGGGTGGGGTATAAATCCAGTCTCTTCTTCATCTTCCCCAAAGGAGTATGCATTGTGGGTTATACTGTTTTCCTGTCCTTTGTTTTTATCCTCCCAACAGCCTTGTGAGGTAGGCTAGGCTGGCCCACGTTTTCCGAACTTGCTTCAAACTGGGGTCTCCCAGAGCCTAGCTTGATGCTCTAAGGCTTACTCCCAGGTAAAAGTGCACAGGAGTTGGGCAGGTGGAATTCCAGGGTTCTGTGCTCAACGCTTGCAGGGAGGGAGGGAGGGAAGGAGTCACTCTCTTGCAGAAAGCACTATGGCTAGAAAGGCGGGTGATGCTTAATGGTGCTTGGTACACACAGGAGACACATTAAGTTGCCTTCTACTGAATCAGACTCTTGGTCTATCCAGGTCAGTGTTGTCTGCTCAGACCGGCAGCAGCTCTCCAGGGTCTCAGGCGGACGTCTTTCCCATCACCTCCTGCCTGGTCCTTTTTAATTGGAGATGCCGGGGATTGAACCTGGGACCTCCTGCATGCCGAGCAGAGGCTCTTCCACTGAGTCACAGCCCCTCTTTACAGCTCTCCAGGGTCTCAGGCAGCGGTCTTTCCCATCCCCTATTACCTGGTCCTTTTTAACTGGAGATGCTGGGGATTGAACCTGGGACCTTCTGCATGCCAAGCAGAGGCTCTTCCACTGAGCCACGGCCCCTACCTGTATCTTTCAGGGTCTCAGGCGGAGGTCTTTCCCATCTCCTACAGCCTGGTCCTTTTTAACTGACAATTCCGGGGATTGAACCTGGGACCTTCTGCATGCCAAGCAGAGGCTCTACCACAGACCCTCTCCAAACATATGAAGCTGCCTTATACTGAATCTGACCTTTGGTCTATCATGGTCAGTATTGTCTACTCAGACTGGCAGCAGCTCTCCAGGGTCTGAGGCAGAAGAGGGTCTTTCACATCACCTCCTGCCTGGTTCTTTTAACTGGAGACACCGGGGATTGAACCGGGGACTTTATGCGTGCCATGCAGATGATCCACCACTGAACTGTGACACACACCCACCCACCGTGGAATTGTGCTGTGGGTAATTAACGTTACATGGTCAGAGGTGCTGGTTGTATTCCTTCCCTATGGCCGGACCCCACTGACAGTGAAGGGCCAGCCAATTAGGTGGCCTTTGAGCTGCAAACTCATCAGCAGCTGAACGCAGGCAGCCATATTGAATGGCTGCTTTGGAAGGGGGACCTTATGGCACAGTTCCCTGCTGACGTCCCTACTTGCCCAGACCCTTCCCTCCCCAGACTCCACCCCCCAAAAAAAACCCTCCCACAGTTTCCCAACCCAGGAACTGGCAGCTGTACCTTGAGCCCATTGGTGCTCGCTGCCATTTGATCGTGGCGCTTCACAGGTGTGTGGGGGTGGGGCAGTGGCTGAGATGCATAAGAGGAGGCCTTTGGCCAAGGCCTCCGTTGCTGTTCTTACTGGAGAGGAGGCTGTTAAAGAGCCCTTTGCTGGCACGGAGGCTCGGAACAAAGCGGGGGAGGTGCGGGGGAGGAGCCTGTGACCAGTGATTTCCCTCTAAGCTGAGTTAGTGTGAGCCAGCTCACAGTTTCTTAGCCTCCAGCTCACAGATTTTTTGTCTCGGCACAGGAAGGAGGGCTCCAGAGCCGACTAATTGATGCAGCAGCCAAATCGCTCGCTCCCGACTTTAAAGCCAGTTGCTCACAAAGGAGAATTTTTGCTCACAAGACTCCACAGCTTAGCGGGAGCATTGTGTAGCCAGTGTTTCCTCTAAGCTGAGTTAGTGTGAGCTAGCTCACAGCTTTTTAGCCTCTGGCTCACACATTTTTGTCTTGGCTTAGGAAGGATGGCGTACGGCTCAAAAAATGATGGTCACAGTCACAGAAGAGACCAAAAAAAGAAGAAATTGTGAAATAACTGCACTAGAAAATAGGCATTATACAAGCACTTCGCCCTAGGAACGTTCTTTCAGAGAATCTCTTGCAACCATGTTATGATACATCGGTGAAAATTAATGAAATTGTTGATGCGTACCAGTTGAAATAATAGACTAAGAGTTGCTGCTTTCATCCATATTCGGAAGAAGAATAGTATCGAAACAGTAGAACATTCCAGAGGTCATCGTCATTTCACCATTTTCAGCTATCTTTGTGCATTTATATATGCAGATTTTTTGCACACTTTTTTGTATAAGAAAATTGTGATTCTTATTTAAATATTTTCTAGCGCAGTTATTTCACAGTTTCTTCTTTTTTTCTGTCAGGAAGGATGGCTCCAGAGCCGACTAACCGATGCAGCAGCCAAATCACTCGCTCCCGACTTTAACACCAGTCGCCCACAAAGGATAATTTTTGCTCACAAGACTCCGCAGCTTAGAGGGAGCGTTGCCTGTGACATCAGAGCTGGACGAGGAGGCGGGATGGGAAGCGGGGGGGGGACGACCGATGGGACTCTCCCAGCCCCACCTTTTCCCTCCCTCGGTTACCCACCTTGCCCCACCTTAGCACATGATGCGCTATGACAACTTAGATTCATTGCCTGATTCATCAAGGAATGTTTACCACCCATGACTGGCAATTGGCTCCCACTTGGGATTGGGGACTGAAAGATGCATATAGCGCATGGCTGGCTAACCTGTCTAGCTGGTGATGGGACAAGCTGGTATGCCTGGAGCACATGTTTAGCCCGGGGCAAACAAAGGCCTTCCGGGTGCGGCCCGCGGAAACATGTGCTTGTGCTTATTTACTGGAGTTCTGGGAAGCTGTGGACTCAATGGGACCGGCTTCCTTTGGAAGTATGTCGTGGAACCGAGTGAGAAGGACCTAGGCGGAATGCTGTCTTGTTTTAAACATTGTGCGTTCTTGCTGGATCCACTTGTTTGCTCCCCAAAACCAGTTTTCTAATTACAGTTTGACGGGGGAGAGCGTGCCAGTGATGGAGCTCTGCGGCTGTTTTGTGTTAGGGCGGAAACAAACCAGGAAAGCTTGCTTGGAACTCGTGCAGAACGTTGAGTCCTTGACTCTGAATTCTAGTGACTGGAACATTGATTGTTCTCACAAATGCAAAATGTCTTTTGTTGCTTTAGTGATATCCTCCTTTTCGACCTAGAGTAGCTTATAACTTCCTAAGAACATCAGAAGAGACCTGCTGGTTCAGACCAGTGAGGGTCCTTCTAGTCCAGCATCCTGTCTCACACAGTGGCCAACCAGTTCCTCTGGGGGTCCAGCAACAGGGCAGAGAGGCCGAGGCCTTCCCCTGATAAGAACATCAGAAGAGCCCTGCTGGGTCAGACCAGTGAGGGCCCATCTAGTCCAGCTACCTGTCTAACCAGTGGCCAACCAGTTCCTCTGTAGGGCCGACAACAGGGCATAAAGGGTAAGGCCTTCCCCAGATAAGATCAGGAGAGCCCTGCTGGATCAGACCAGTGAGGGTCCTTCTAGTTCAGCATCCCATCTTACACGGTGGCCAACCAGTTCCTCTGTAGGGCCGACAACAGGGCATAAAGGGTAAGGCCTTCCCCAGATAAGATCAGGAGAGCCCTGCTGGATCAGACCAGTGAGGGTCCTTCTAGTTCAGCATCCCATCTTACACGGTGGCCAACCAGTTCCTCTGGAGGTCCAGCAACAGGGCATAGAGGTCCAAGCCTTACCAAATACCAAAGTTCTGTACTGATGCAGTCCTTTGGGAAAGGGGCAATTTGTTTGCAGTAACTCCCTTAATTCAAGCCAGGTATTCCCCGTTAAAGATCTTGGGTAGCTAGTGGTTGTTTTTTTTTGGGGGGGGGGGGGGACACTTTTCTCTGCTTCAGGTCCTGGAGTCGTGTCTGCCGTTCAGAGTTGGTAATGCTGATCCAGCTCCACTCCCTATATGGCAACCTCCTGTGTTCACAACATAGAATAATTTGTTCACAATTAGAATAATTTGCACTTGCCAGTTGGGAAACTGAGGCTCAATCTTCCTGGCGCCTCCCTGTGCATCCATATCCTGCTTTAACTTGGAGTCTCTCATACTCGGGTGGATCGTTGTTGATCTCCTTTATTCCAAAGCAGGAGGTTTTATAGATTTGGGGAATTTATGCTTCCAAATAAGAACTATCTCTATCAGGGTTTCCAGCCTCCAGCTGGGGCCTGGAGATCTCCTGGAATTACAATTCATCTCCTAATGACAGAGATTAGTTCCTCTGGAAATAGGTATATAGCAGTGTTGGTTCTGCGGTAGAGGAGTTGGATTTGATTCTGGTAGAACCTTGGAGACCCAGTTTGCTGTTGTGGTTAAGAGCGTGGAGTCTAATCTGGGAGAACTGGGGTTGATTCCCCACTTCTCCACATGCAGCTGCTGGGGTGACTTTGGGTCAGTCACGTTCCCTCAGAGCTGTTCTCTCAAGAGCAGTTTTCTGAGAGCTCTCTCAGCCCCACCTGCCTCACAGGGTGTCTGTTGTGGGGAGGGGGAGGCCGCTCCGAGACTCCTTCGGATAGTGAAGGGTGGGGTATAAATCCAATCTCGTCTTCTCCTTAGAGATCAACAAGATTTACAGGTATGAGCTTTCAAGAGTCAAAGCTCCCTTCGTTGGATACCTGGAGAAAATGGCTCCTTTGGAGGGGTGTAGCGGATTAGGATCCGGGAGACCCAGGTTCGAATCCCCGCTCTGTCATGGAAGCTCGGGCCAGTCACATACTCTGAGCCTAACCTACCTTACAGTGTCGTTGTGCAGATAAAATGGAGGAGAGGCGGAAAGACACAAGCCGCTTTGGGTCCCCATTGGGGAGAAAGGTGGGGGCGTAAATGACGTCGATAAACCCAAGAATCTCTTACGGAGTCGCATCCCTGTGGAACTCCGTCCCCTTCCCAAACCCTGCCTTCCACAGGCTCAGCCCACAACTTTTCAGTAATTCCCCGAACCGGAAGGGGCCACCGTGCTCTCAGTCCGCGTTCCAAGGGTCGGCCGCAAAGTCAACAAGGGAAGCAGATAAGGTGCGAAAATTCTTCTCCGTGGTGTTGTCTCTGCGGCCTGGTTAATGTTTACCCGGTAGGCTGTGCCATGGTGTGCCGGGTTGGCTCGGACACCTGTTTCCACGGCCAGCTCCCCTGTGGCCACGAACGAGTGCCTGTTGTTGACTTCAGCAGCGCATCGGGTCCTCTGGAGACCCTGGTGGTCAGCTGATGTCTTGGTAATCTTAGCCTCTCTTCCTTGCCGCAACGCGGGTGCCCGTGGGGCGAACCCAGAGCCCTTTTTGACAGGAACACCCAACCCCCTAGCAGCTGAGTCTGTTCATCTCTCTCTCCCCAACGCTTTCCCTTTACGTCTGGAGCAGGGAGTGGAGTATTTTTAGCCACTACCGTGTATTTTTTTGCCGCTCGAACACGTCGAAAGGGCTTCTCTTGCGAATGGTAAAGCTTTTTTGGGGGGGTAAGTAGCTACGCCAAGGGTCTTGTAGGGGGACGCATGCGCGTGTGTTAAGTGCCATTAAGCCATTTCCAACTTAGGGTGATGCTGTGAATTTAACAGCCTTCAAAATGTCTTATCCTTAACAGCCTTGCATGGGCCTTGCAGACGGAGGGCCATTCGATTGAGTCAGTCCATCTTCTGTTGGGTCCCTTGCTCAGGTCTGGCAAACTGAGGTCCGCGGCTTCCCTGATGGAGCCCATCCATCTCCTGTTGGTTCTTCCTCTTTTCCTGCTGTCTTTAACTTTTCCTAGCATTATTGTCTTTTCCGGCGACTTTTTGTCTTATAATGTGACCAATTTAGCTTCTAGGGAGTCAGTTTAGCATTATTGTCTTTAGCATTATTGTCTTTTCCGGTGACTTTTGTCTTCTCATAATGTGACCAATTTAGCTTCTAGGGAGTCAGTTTAGCATTATTGTCTTTAGCATTATTGTCTTTTCCGGTGACTTTTGTCTTCTCATAATGTGACCAATTTAGCTTCTAGGGAGTCAATTTAGCTTCTAGGGAGAGTTCAGGCTTAACTTGACCTACCCACTGATTGGATGTGTCTTTTGGGTGGCCCACGGTAGCCATAAAACTCTCCTCCAACCCTGCGTTTCAAATGAATCTGCTTTCTTCGTTGCCCCACTTTCACACCCATACATGGTAACGGGGGAATACCGTGACATGAATTAACTTGATCACAGTCACCAGCGACACATCCCTACCCTCTCGCTTCTTCATGGCCACCCTTCCCAATCTCAGTCTCCTTCTGATTTCTTGGTTGCCGTCTCCCTTTTGGTTGACAACGGCGGCAAAGGATAGAAATCGTTAACCCGAAAGCTGTGTAATTCCCCCAGTGGTCATGCTTTTTGTCGTCTTGATGTTCAGCTGCAATCCTGCTCTGGCGATTTCTGCTTTAACCTTCCGCAGTCGTCTTTTCAAGTCTTCACTGTCTTGTGCCAGGAACTGGTTGGAGGGGATGTGTGTGGAAACGGTGGGTAACTGGGGGCAATGCTCCCTCTAAGCTGTGGAGTCTTGTGAGCAAAAATTCTAGTTTGTGAGCTACCGGCATTACACTTGTGAGTGAGCAATTTGCCTACTGCATAAATTAGTTTGTACTGGAGCCCTCCTTCCTGAGCTAAGGCAAAAATGTGTGATCCGGAGGCTAAGAAACTGTGAGCTAGCTCACACTAACTCAGCTTACAGGGAACACTGACTGGGTGGTGGTGATGTTGATGGTAAAGCTGGGTTTGAGTCCAGTAGCAGCTTGGAGGCCAACAAGATTTGAGGTATGAGCTTCCAAGACTCAAAGCTCCCCTCATCAGTCGGTGATCTCGAATGTTCGGCTCAACCCGCAGAAGAAAATTTCGTCTCTTGGACAATCAGGAGAATGAGAAAAGGTTTATCCTCTGGGTGTTTGGCAAGGGACGGGTTACCTAACAAAGTCTTATTACACGGGTTGTGAGCTCTGATCGGTTTAATTGCTAGCTTAGCCCGCGTGAAATCTTTTATTGATCGGAGAGAACAATGTTTAACCAAGGGGGTCAGCAAAACGCACGCTCGGTTGGGTGCTTTAAAAAAATTGGTCTGGTTGCGGCTTGTTAACTGTAGCAGAAAAATGAGAGGGGATATTTATTTAGATTGGGCCTCGACAAATTTCCTTTGGCGTGCGGAGACTGCGCTACCATTTAGGAACTCAACTCATTTTTAGCCGTCAGGCGTCTTATATTTTAATGACGTATTTTTTAAAATAGTTGCTGCCCCAACATAGAATTCTAATCCCTTTATCAGTTTTCCCCGTCACTTTATTAAAGTTATGGCAAAGCATTTAGAGATTTATACTTCCCTTTTCTCCCCAATCAGGATCCAAACAGCCTTCTGTTTTTATCTCCTCTCTTCTGTTTTATCCTGACAGCAACAACCCTGTGAGGTAGGCTAGGCTGAGACAAAGTGGTTGGCCCAAAATCACCCTGTGAGCTTCCATGGCAACATGGGGAGTTGACCTTGAGTTTCCCAGACGCCACTCATCTGATAGGGTGCTTCCACACATGCTAAATAATCCAGTTTCAATCCACTTCAGTGATCATTTAGAAGTGGGTTTTGCTGTTTCACACAATAAAATCCAGTTGCAAAGTCCATTATTTGGTGTATGTGAAACCATTATACCATTCTGTCTCTTGCTGTATAAACATAGGAGTAGCCCTGTTAAGTGAAGTGGTTAAGACGCTGAACTGCAGACAGGAAGGTCGGTAGTTCAGCAGTTCGCGACCTGAGTGCTGTATGACAGAGTGGGCTCCCGTCTCTGGTCCCAGCTCTTGCCAACCTAGCCGTTCGAAAGCAAGAAATAGCAGGTAGATAAATAGGTACCACTTCAGTGGGAAGGTAACAGCGTCCGTTCAGTGATGCCGGCCACATGACCACAAAAAGATCTTCGGACAGCGCTGGATCTTCGGCTTGGGAATAGAGATGAGCACCGCATCCTAGAGTCGAATCTGACTGGCTTTCAAGCAAGGGCAACCTTTACCTTTAACCCTGTAAATATCTCATGACCGATACAAAATGCTTCCTTTTTGAAGAACCGTTAAAAAAAAATTAAATTAGACCTGAAGGGTGAATTTAGAAATAAGCCCTAGGAGATTTTACAATCTCAGTAGATAAAATCTTCAGGTTCTAGATTCCATTACTTAGCCTGCATTGTGTTGACAGGAGTGCTCAATTTTGGCTTTCCAAGACATGAATATCTGCCCCCTCCCAAATAGGGTGGGGCGGACCCAGGGGTCATTTCCTGCAGGAGCGCACAGGAGCGGAGATCCGGCAGTAAAGAGCCCAGGGGGCGGGCACATGCAACAAGCCCCACCCCCTGCTCCCAGCAGCCCTCAGTCAGAGCAAGAAGCAGCCAGGTAAGTTGCAGAGCTCCCCCTGGCCCACCAGTCGAAAACAGTCCAGTGGCACCTTTAAGACCAAGTTTTATTCAGGTACAAGCTCTCCCTCCTCTGCGAGGACAGATCTGCATGCCCCCCCCTGCCCATAGCTAGCAATCCAAAACAGTCCAGTGGAGCCTGAGTGGTGGGTGTTGCCTTCTGACACGCTTCCGGTGATGTCAGGGGGTGTGGCATATGCTAATGAGTTATGCTAATGGGCTCCTGCACCTCTTTTTCTACGAAATGACCCCTGGGCGGACCTATCTAAAGGTAACAGAGTCCCCCTTCTGACTGAAGCGTGGAGGGGGGACTGGGTAAAAGCTATTGGAAGCAGAAGCAACCAAGCTAAGAGACGAAGGGCACAATCTTAATGCCATGGTCAAATTTCTTGGTGCCATGAAGACCTTGCGCCTGGGATTTGTCGATCTGTATGTGAAACGGCCTATCCTGCTCGAAACAAAGGGTAGCATTAGGCTTTTAAATTGTTATTGGGTCTTAAGAGGCTCTTTTTCTTGTGGCTTCAGTCATATGCAAGTTCAGTTTGGGAAGATGAACAGCTGAAACCGGTCACTAGCCCTGGGCCCAGGCCTTGCACGTAGAGTGTGTACGCTCTCTCCAGGGGCCCATCGGGAGGTCCACCAGTGGGACCAGAGCTCCAGAAGCCCTCCCACTGTTACCCCCCCCAAGCACCAAGAATACAGAGCATCACCTGCCCCAGACAGAGTGTTCCATCTGGACCTTGTTGACAGTGGCCACTGATGCTCCTTTGCTTGATATGTTTATTCTTGACTCCAGGGGGGTGGGGGGAGAACGAGCATTGCAAATGGCATGAATTCAGTTTTTGTTCTCCCAAACCCTTTCCCCATGAAGACTGCAGCATGGAGAAGTCCAAGTAGTTATGTGCTATGCGCTGGTCGCAGAACACTTCTTTGGGTGGGTCTGGTGCTCTTATGCATAGCTTTGTAAGACCATCAGAAGAGCCCTGCCGGATCAGACAAATAGGGTTTCCAGCTCTGGGTTAGGAAATTCTTGACGATCTAGGGATGGAGCCCAGAGAGGGCAGGATTTGGGGTGGGGAGGGACCTCTGTGGGGTACAATGCCACAGAATCCATTCTCCAAAGCAGCCATTTTCTCAGAGGGAACTCATCTCTGTTGTCTGGAGATCGGTTGCTATTCTAGGTGATCTCCAGTCCTCATCTGCAGGCTGGCAACCCTAGGCCACTGGTCCATCTAGTCCAGCATCCTGTTTCCCACAGCAGCCAACCGGGGGGGGGGGGCAGAGAGGCCCAGGCTAACCAGGCTGCCTCCCAGCGCTTCATGCTTGGTTTGGTGTAGTGGTTAAGTGCGCGGACTCTAATCTGGGAGAACCGGGTTTGATTCCCTACTCCTTCACTTGCACCTGGCTGGGTGACCTTGGGCAAGCCGTAGTTCTGATAAGAGCTATTCTTGAAAAAAGAGCACTTTCTGTCAGAGCTCTCTCAGCCCCACCCACCTCACAGGGTGTCTGTTGTGGGGAGGGGAAGGAGTTTGTAAGCTGCTCTGAGACTCCTTTGGGTAGTGAAGGGCGGGGTATAAATCCAATCTCTTCTCAGCTTCTTCTTCTTTGGCCTTTGCCTCCAGCATTTCCCATGCATCGAGGTCTTCCTCGGCTCCCTCTAAGCTGTGGAGTCTTGAGAGCAGAAATTCTCCTTTGTGAGCCACTGGCATTAAAAGTTGTGAGCGAGCGATTTGGCTGCTGGATCAATTGGTCTGATCTGGAGCCCTCCTTCCTGAGCGAAGGCAAAAATGTGTGAGCCGGAGGCTAAAAACTGTGAGCTGGCTCGCACCAACTCAGCTTAGAGGGAACACTCATGTGTACGAGTACCATGCTAAACCTGCTCACCCCCTTCTCATTACACTTGGGGCCTCTGATGGCTTTAGGGGATGTGACGCCTGCAGAAATTTCAGCCTCGGTGGACCCTGTCCGCTTTCCGTGTCACTCCACTGTCCGACAGATGGACAGGCTGCTTCCCCTTGGATAAACAGGGTGGCTCCCAGCTGCCTGCGGGGGGGGGGGGGACACCACCCGTTCCACCCAAGTGTGAAAGGTTTCTTAAGAGTACCTTGCAGTTTTGCAAGACAGAGTTACGCCCTCCTAAAGCCCTGGATTTAGAAGGGCGTCACTCACGGTTGTGCCACGAATCAACCGACCTTGTCACAACAGGCTGGTTCCGTGCAGCATTGATATTTGGGGGGGGGGGTTCCTTCCTTTTCCCGTCCCACCAATATTTTACTTATCAGTTCAGTTTAGTTTATTGCAATTAGCCATTGGCCATTACAAAAGTACCAAACACAAATTGTGAACAAGCTATAGGTTAGAGTCGGAATATACGAAAATACCAAAGATCAGTAACAAAATACGACTAATTTAATGCAGTAGCCTAAATAAGGCCCCTTCCTGATGCCACCTTGGAATGTCCGTTCTTTGCAGCAAGGGCAAATAATGACACTTTATAAGAGACACAAAAATGATTTTTTTTTCCTCAACTGGGTAAGCACTAAGAATATCTTATCTGTTTATCTCAAACTTATTATTATTTTTAACTCCTCTTTCTGGCCTACGGAGCGAAAGGAGAGCCCGTTTGGTGTAGTGGTGAAGGGTGGCGGACTCTGATCTGGAGAATCGGGTTTGATTCCCCCACTCCTTCTACACATGCAGCAGGCTGGGTCAGTCACAGTTATCTCAGAGCTGTTCTCTCAAGAGCAGTTCTCTCAGAGCTCTCTCAGCCCCGCCTACCTCACAGAGTGTCTGTTGTGGGGAGGGGAAGGGAGAGGAGATTGTAAGCCGCTTTGAGTCACATGAGGGCTGCTGGGTGACCTTGGCTCAGTCACAGTTCTCTCAGAGCTGTTCTCTCAAGAGCAGTTCTCTCAGAGCTCTCTCAGCCCCACCGACCTCACAGGGTGTCTGCTGTGGGAAGGGGAAGGGAGAGGATATTGTAAGCCGCTTTGAGTCACACGAGGGCTGCTGGGTGACCTTGGGTCAGTCATAAGTTCTCTCAGAGCTGTATTGCTGGTCGCTGGCTTTTGCATTTCTCAGAGTCCGATCAGACAGCTCTTTAGATCCGTGCAAGGCACGATTGCCTCACGGATCTAAAGGTAATGTCCAGACACAAACATCTGGGAAATGTCCCTCTTCCGTGGGCATCCCGGTTTGCCGCGCTTCGGAGCCATACTTTACATCTGGGGTTTTCGGTTACCTGCAGGACAACTGCGGACTTTCACCAATCTGATCGTTCCACCAGCATGCAATCCTCCTGTCAGGGTGGTCTGACGTCAGACCATCCCAAGCGGTCGCCATTTTAAAAAATCTCTACACATGCGCGGATCAACAAGGACATGCTGTCACATCTATGCGCATGTGCAAAAAGTTTTTTTAAAACACCACCGTGCGCCTCCTTCAAGGACGCGCTGTGACACCTATGCGCATGCGCAAAAAGTTTTTTTTTTAAAAAAAAACCACCGCGCACGCCTCCTTCAGTGGACGCCATCTAGACAATCCACAACGGAGGCAGCGCGCGGTAAGGCGATTCACCAGGGGGATTGTCTGGTCGTGCTACGATGGATTAAAAAGATCGGGATAAAATTCAAGGTGGCATAAGGACTGGATTAGCTGCCCGTCTGAACGCACCCTTAATCGAACTGTACTGCTGGTCGCTGATTGTTGTAATAAAGTGATTGATTGATGGGACAACCAGGATGGCCTCTCCATGTGATCTTAGTTCCTGGGCAGGAACATATGGGAGAAGACGATTCTTCAGTATGTCATGTTAGCCGAACTGCTTTATCTACAGCAGCTGGCAGACTAAATTTAAATTTGCATTCTTGTCTGTGTATACTGAAGTCCAATCCACCCCAAGGGTTTTGCCAGTGAGAGAATTGAGACTGGTGTGTTCCAAAACAATTTGTCTTTTACTTAAGACTATATATAAAATCACATACACACAAAATCAGATTCACACATACAATCAATCAAGTTCCTCAGAAATACAGAATTACAATAGTCACTATAGAAATCACAGGTTGGGCAACTGGGAGCAATACTTATCTGTCCTGATGCCTGTCCGTCTCAATGAAGAATAGAGGGGTCAGAAAATATACTAGGGAGATTTGACATGCAGCTAGAAACCAGCCAGCATGTGTGGACCTCGTGGCTGCAGACCAAGAGATCAAGTAGGAACAAATGATTTTTGGATAGGAAGCTGGGCATGAGAGGGGTGTAAAAGCAGACAGGGGGCGTAGGTGGGGGTAGGCGGCTAGCAAAAGCTAGGCAGCTGGACCTCACCTTTTATAGGTGTATCTTCGGGTGGGTGGCAACCATGCCAGTCTGTGAACCTACCTACCTGCTAGTCTGTCCAAAAACTAACCTCATTGGTGCGTGTAGAGCGGGGTGGCTACCTAAAGGGCTTGGCCAATATTGTAATACTAGATCTAACTCAAGGGATGGCATCTGGTGAGGTGTGAAAGTTTGGTGTCAAGGAACATCTTTGATGTGTAGATGGAACTCGGCTTTCCCCAGGTAATCAGAGAGGCATCTGGCAGGAAGCTGTCCATTCAGATGTAAAGCAGAGATGTGTATAGTGTCTTTTCAACAGTTCATCAGTGGAGGCTGTTTTCAAACAGTTGTACAGTGTTCTGTGAGCCTATGGGTGTATGTATGCACAGTCCATGTGGTGTTGGCAGCAAAGATAAATCCATAAAGCAAATATTAGCCTCAATTAAGGCTGCCAAGTGGGGGCGGGGGGCAGGTAACCCCCCACTTTGGAGGCCCGATTTCCGCCGCCGCGGAATCAGGCCCCGGGGGGAACTCCGCCCCCTGAAGTGCAGTGTGGCTGGGTCACCAGAAGTGACGCAACATTGATCATGTTGGGGGCGTGGCCCCGATCATCGGAAGGAAAACTCTATGGTTTTCCCTCCGGCGATCGGGGCCATGCCCTCAACATGAGCGACGTCTCGCGCACGACGAGGAATGGCTCCCGGAGCGCGTGGAGGCTCCCCCGCCGGTAAGTAAAAATAATTTGGCAACCCTAGCCTCAATTCTCAACAGTCATCAGTAAATAAAGAAAGAAGAGATAGCGTTGGTGTATGTCTGAAGAGGCAGATGTACAGTACACTATGAAACTTCTACATCGCCAGTTGCTATTGTGTTTAGAGTGTCAGACTAGACCTGAGTTCGAATCTCCACTCTGCCGTAGAAGCTCGCTGGATGACCTTGGGCCCGTCAAGCACACTCAGCCTTATCTACCTTGCAGGGGTGTCGTAAGGAAAAAATGGAGACGAGGAGAATGATGTAAGCGGCTTTGGTGCCCTGCAGGGAAGGAAGGTGGGGCAATAAATGAAGTTAATACGTTTTAATATGGAATCTACATGGAGACGGTGATTAAAACTTTATGTGCCTCAATTGAAATCTGGGCAGGGAGCGGAACGAAACTGATCCTAGGATTACTTCGGCTCGCAGACCAGCGACTGCTCTTTCCCGCTGTAGAAGGAAGTCCGCTCTTTGCAAAAATTTGCCTTTCTTGGACACAAAAAGTCTCCGGTTTGGAGGCCGCCTCCATGACCGAGAACAGATAAAAACTCAGGAATGAACCTCTAAAGATGGAAACTCCGTCGCCAGACCTTTGGTTGAGAGATCAGCCTAAAAATAAAAGGGTATTATTAGGTTGATGCTGGGAGTGAGATGTCTGGAATACGTCGGGCGGGCGTTTCTGTTGCTGTTTTTAATGGCAAAACAGATTGGGAGCTTTGAGGGGGGGGGAAGCATTGCACATTGTTCCGCATTTTCCCTTCTCCCTAACAGTTAGCAAGAGGAGCTCTTAGAGAAATCCCCAAAGTGTCTGGAAGCCACTGACCTGTGTCTTTAATTTGTGGTGTTTGCACTGCAGGGCCTTGGAGACAGGAAAACACACACCTCACAAGCTCAGAAGCACTCTTTTCCTTTTGTGTTCTGGGGTCGAATTTAGGGATTCCGGGGAGGCGGGGTTTTAAGCCAGGAGTCTCCAACCTGGTGCCCGTGGGCACTTTCCCCAGCACTGCAAGTGTTTTTAGAAAGTGAGTTAGGGCCGGGTGGGGCTCCTTTCCATAAGTAGGGCTCCTGATTGGCCACTGGGGATCTTATTGTATCAAAAGGGCCATTGCATCGAAATCGCAGGAGGTCATAGCCCCTCTGTATACTGCCTTGGTCAGGCCACACCTGGAGTCCTATGGGCAGTTCTGGAGGCCTCAGTTCAAAAAGGATGTGGGCAAAATCGAGAGTGACGAGGATGATCAGCGGTCTGGAGACTGAGCCCTACAAGAAAAGGCTGAGGGCATTGGGAATGTTTAGTCTGGAGAAGAGAAGAAAAAGAAGAGGAGATTGGATTTATACCCCGCCCTTCACAACCCAAAGGTGTCTCAGAGCAGCTTATAAACTCCTTTCCCTCCCCCTCCCCACAACAGACACCCTGTGAGCTCTTGACAGAAACTGCTCTTTTTCAAGAACAGCTCTTATCAGAACTACGGCTTGCCCAAGGTCGTCCAGCCAGGTGCAAGTGGAGGAGTGGGGAATCAAACCCGGTTCTCCCAGATTAGAGTCCGTGCACTTAACCACTACACCAAACTGGCTCTCTGAGGAGACTGAGGGGGGACATGATCTTTAAATATTTGAAAGGCTGTCATTGGGAGGAGGGCAAGGAGCTGTTCCAGTTGGCAGCAGAGGAGAAGACCCGAAGCAACGGGTTTAAGGTACATGCAGAAAGGTACCGGCTGGATATTAGGGAAAACTTTTTCATGGTCAGAGTGGCTCAAAGATGGAATCAGCTGCCTAGGGGGGCGGTGAGCTCCCCTTCACTGACAGCTTTCAAGAAGAGGCTGGACGAATATTTGTCAGAGATGCTTTAGGCTGGTCCTGCATTGGGCAGGGGGTTGGACTCGGTGGTCTGGTATGGCACCTCCCAACTCTAAGATTGGGTGTGCAGATTAAAAGGATGTCGTTTTGGTGGCGGTAGCCAGCAAGCACAGTGTTGGTTCAGTTCTGTCTCTCCCTCCTCTTTCCAAAAAAAAATAATAATTACTCTTCATGATCCCTGGTGAGATCAGGGCCCCGCGGGACTTCTCACAGTTCCGCAGGGCCATGAAAACGGAGCTTTCCCGGCAGGCCTTCCGATAACCTCTGGGCCGACCTAGAGCTGAAGCTTCCAGAGCAGTAGTACAGTCGGCAGCACGTGAACGCCCTTTACTCAGAGAACCGCCATCGATAATAATGGTTTTAAATTGTATTAGGCAGTGTTTTAGATAGTTTTGTATTGAGTATATATTGTTTTAGTGGTTTTATGTGAGCCGCCCTGAGCCTGCTTTGGCGGGGAGGGCGGGGGTAAAAGTCGAAATAATAAATAAATAATAAATGATAATACTTGGCCTTCCTCTGTGTGTATTTGGGATGTCAGCCTCCAGGTGGGACCTGGGGGGTCCCTCCGAACCACAGGTCATCTCCAGACTACAGAGAGCCATTCCCCTGGAGAAAGTGAATGTTTTGGAGGGTGGGCTCTGTGGCATTGCACACACCCCTTCCCCACTGTCACTTTGGCTGCCTTTGCTAGGCAAATCCGACTTCTTTCAAGCACCATCTTCACAGTCTTAAGGACAAGAAGAAGAGATTGCATTTATACCCCGCCCTTCACTCGGAGTCTCAGAGCGGCTTACAATCTCTTCTCCCTTCCCCTCCCTACCACAGACACCCTGTGAGGTAGGCGGGGCTGAGAGAGCTCTGAGAGAACTGCTCGTGAGAGAACAGCTCTGAGAGAACTTGTGACTGACCCAGAGTCACCCAGCAGCTGCACATGGAGGAGGAGGAGATTGGATTTATACCCCGCCCTTCACTACCAGAAAAAGAAGAAGAGAAGAGATTGGGTTTATACCCCGGCCTTCACTACCTGAAGGAGTCTCAGAGTGGCTTACCATCTCCTTCCCATTCCCCTCCCCACAACAAACACCCTGTGAGGTAGGTGGGGCTGAGAGAGCTCTCTTGAGAACTGCTTGTGAGAGAACAACTCTGAGAGAACTTGTGACTGACCCAAGGTCACCCAGCTGGCTGCACGTGGAGGGATGGGGAATCAAGCCCGGTTCTCCCTGATTAGAGGCCGCGCTCCTAACCACTACACCGAACTGAGTCTCTAGGACTCCCCCCCCCCCGCCTCCTTAGACCATTCTCGCAGGGCTGTGTACAGGTGCCTGGCCTGTGACTTGCCTGCTCTTTAACCACCAGGGCTGAGGGTATTTTCAGTGGCTGACCCCTTCTCTCTGGAAGCAGTTCCCCAGAGAAGTTTGTGCCTTGTGGGATCTTCCAGCCTCCCTAGGGCAGGGCAGGCTGCTTTGTTTCATGAGGTGTCTGGCCCGTGTTACAAACTGGGGAACCGGTCAGCTGATTCAACCCTTCAAAGTGCTTTGTTGTTAAACTGATGTTTTAACTGGTTTTATTGTTCTGTACTCATGGCGTTTCTTTGTGTTTGTATTGTACCTGTATTTATTGTGACAGCCAGTTTAGTGTAGTATTTAAGAGCGCGGACTCTAATCTGGGAGAACAGGGTTTGATTCCCTACTTCTCTGCATTCAGCCAGCTGGGTGACCTGGGGTCAGTCACAAGTTTTCTCAGAGATGTTCTCTCAGTCACAGTTCTCTCAGAGCTCTCTCAGCCCCACCTACCTCACCGGGTGTCTGTTTGGGGGAGGGGAAGGGAAAGGGATTGGGAGCGGCTCTAACTCCTTCAGGTAGTGAAGGGCGGGATATAACTCCAGTCTCTTCTCTTCTCTTCTTTCTAAATGTTGTAAGCCACCTCAAGCTCCCTGTAAGCAGAGGATGTGGGGTAGAAACTGACTAAATAAATAGGATCTTTCAAAAATTATATTTTTCTTTTTTTAAGAAAGGCAAGTTGAGATTATTGGTAGGTTAAACTTCATGGAGAATAAGTCTCTCAATGGTTACTAGCCATGGTGACTATGGGGAACCTCCACATTCAGAGGCACTAATCCTCTGAATCCCAAAGTCAGGAGGCAACATCAGGGGAAGGTCTTGACCTCTATGCCTTGTTGGCCATCCAGAGGAACTAGTTGGCCACTGGGTGAGACCCGACGCTGGACTAGATGGACTATTGGTCTGATCCAGCAGGGCTCTTCTGACTCTATGCCCTGTTGTTGGCCCTCCAGAGGAACTGGTTGGCCACTGTGTGAGATAAGATGCTGGACTAGATGAACCACTGGTTGGATCCAGAAGGCTCTCCTGATGTTCTTATTAGGGGAAGGCCTTGACCTCTATGCCCTGTTGTTGGACCTCCAGAGTAACTGGTTGGCCGCTGTGTGAGATGGGATGGTGTTCGTCATTATACACTCCCTTTGTTAGAGGTTATTGAATTATTCCCCCCCCCTATAATTTTTTGTTTTGTTTAAATAGGTTATTATATCTTAAGTTATGTGTATGGATGACACCAATAAAATTGTACTGGCAATTCATTAATGTATGTCTAGTTATTTATAACAGTGAACAATATTTCTATAACTAGAGGTACATTAATTGCCAGTACAATTTTATTGGTGTCACACAGTTGTTTGTTCTTGTTGGTTAAGGTCTGAGAACAGGTTTGTGGGGTTATTTTACTAGATGAACCACTGGTCTGATCCAGCAGGACTCTTCTTATGTTCTTATGACTCAGTCTTTCTTTGTGCATTTATCTCAGGTTTCTGGATCCCCGTATCTTGACTGTTGTTGCAAGCGATATTCTCTCTCTCTCAGTTTGTTGTAGTGGTTAAGAGAGCAGACTCTAATCTGGGAGAACCGGGTTTGATTCCCCACTCCTCCACTTGCAGTTGATGGTGTGACCTTGGGTCAGTCAAAAGTTCTCTCAGAGCTGTTCTCTCAGGAGCAGTTCTCAAAAGAGCTCTCTCAGCCCCACCTACCCCACAGGGTGTCTGTTGTGGGGAGGGGAGGGGAAAGAAGATCATAGGCTGCTCTGAGACTCGTTCGGGTAGTGAAGGGCGGGGTATCACTCCAATCTCCCCCCCCCCGAATATCTCTTGCCACCTCTGGCCTGGAAAATTCCTGGAGATTGGGGGGCGGAGATGAAGGAAGGCGTGTTTTTGGGAGGGGAGGGACCCCAGTGGGGGGTAATGCCATAGAGAGCCCATCCTCCAAAGCAGTCACTTTCTCCGGGGAAACTGATCTCTGTCGTCTGGAGTTCAGTTGGATTTCCAGCCCCCACCTGGAGGTTGGCACCCACAGGCACCTCCCTTGTTTTATAGACTGCTCTCCATTTTCTTGCTGTTTGCTTCTCCGACACTCCGCCCCCTGAGCCGCTTCACCTTTGCTCCATCAGATGAATAACGCCACAGACGCTCTTGAGTCCTCCCCCACTGCGACGGGGAGAGAGGCCACCAGCCTGGTGCCGACCACGATGGGGCTGGGCATCTTCCCTTTGGACCCCAGTCGTTTGGTGGTGGGCGACGGCTCCCAGCTGAGGGCCGACCAGAACCACTCCCACGACGGCCAGGACCTCTTCTTGACCACTTCAGCAGCCCGGGTGATCTCGAGTCTCTTTGTCTGGTCCGCTCTGCTGATCACTTCCCACCAGGTAAGAGGACGCCAGCGGCGACTGGAGTGAGCCCGTACGTTGACGGGGGTGGGGGGGACAGAAGCATGGTGCTTGAATTCCACCTTGAGCTTCTTGAAGGATAAAAATGTACCCAGTAGAGCAGTGGTGTCAAACATGGGGGCCGGATGAGGCCCCTGGAGGGCTTCTGTCAGGCCCACAGTGGAACTGGCTGTCTTCTGCTTCTTCTTCCAGTTCTGCTGCTGCTGCTGCGTCATCGTAGGTTTGCAGCTTACAGATATACACCTGAACAGCATACCCAAGTTTGCAACAGCACAGACATTTTGATGCAGTAATTCAGAGCAGGAGGTGTCAGTTATCAGACACTGTTCAATTAACAAAATATTGCAAGAGTGCTAATGTTTTAAGCATGTTTTTATTTTAAGTTTTAAAAAAGCCTTTGTGTTTGTGTCCTTTATGAAGTTTATATCTCCACTACCTGGCATTACCTTTTATGACACACATGGCCCGGCCCACCAGGGTCTCCTTTATGTCAGATCCGGCCCCCATAACAAATGAGTTCGACACCCCGGCAGTAGAGTCTACAGAGCCAGTTTGGTGTAGTGGTTAGGAGTGCAGACTCTAATCTGGGAGAACCAGGGTTGAGTCCCCACTCCTCCACATGCAGCTACTGGTGTGACCTTGAGTCGGTCGCAAGTTCTCTCAGAGCTGTTCTCTCATGGGCAGTTCTCAAGAGAGCTCTCTCAGCCCCACCTACCTCACAGGGTGTCTGTTTTGGGGAGGGGAGGGGAAAGGAGACTGTAAGTGGGTCTGAGTGAAGGGTATAAATCCAATCTCTTCTTCTTTTGCTAGTTGCCCTGACCTGGATGGCCAAGGCTAGCCTAATCTCATCAGATCTTGGAAGCTAAGCAGGGTCAGCCTCGGTTAGTCTTTGGATGGGAGACCTCTGGGGAAGTCCGAGGCTGCTACGCAGAGGCAGGCAATGGCAAATCACCTCTGTTTCTCTCTTGCTCTGACTTGGATGGCTCAGTCTCATCAGATCTCAGATGCTAAGCAGGGTCGGCCCTTGTTAGTACTTGGATGGGCGACCACCAAGGAAGTCCAGGGTTGCCACGCAGAGGCAGGAAGTGGCAAAGCACCTGTGTTTATCTCTCCATCGCCCAGGCTAGCCTGATCTCATCAGAAAGCTAAGCAGGGTTAGTTCTACAGATGGCTGCCTGTGCACATGCCCAAACTGAGAGAGAGAGAAACAACAGCAAAGCACGCTCCTGCGTGTGGACAGTGGGCAGGGATGTGGCTGCGCAGCGATCCGGAGCAAGGAGGTGAGTGTGATCGCGATTCTCCAGGTTAAAAAAGACTGCATCAGGGCCGGAGCAATTTAAACCGCTCCCAGCACGCCGTCTGACCGCACCCTAATTTTCTCAAAAGTACCCAGAGGCTTTGTGAGGTCGGGGACCCCTAGGCCGTGCTGGCACAAACACAACTTGTACAAAAAGTATGTCACTGTCGGCTAGAGGGCAGCCAGTAAGCCCCGTCGGGGGTTCCCGAGAAACTCTGGACAGATTTTAATGGGATATGGTGATAAGTCTGCCTGCTAATTTGTTGCTTGGGAAGCAGAAAGCTTTTTAGATCAGAACGGGTAGCTGCGTCAGTCTGTGTTAGTCCGCTCACTTCTTCAGTGCAGAAGTGAGCAGTGACTCGTGAAAGTCCCGACACCCTGCTACAAATTTTATGTATCTATTTATTTTTCGGATTTTTGTTCCGCCCTCCCCAAAGCGGGCTTAGGGCAGATCAGAACAAAACCGAGTCAGAGACTTGTTACAATAAATTAGTAAAGGTTTTCCCTTGCTCGAAAGCCAGTCGAATCCGACTCTAGGGTTGCGGTGCTCATCTCCATTTCCAAGCCGAAGAGCCAGCGCTGTCCGAAGATGTTTCCATGGTCATGTGGCTGGCATGACTAGATGCCGAGGTGCATGGAACGCTGTTACCGTCCCACCGAAGCAGTACCTATTTATCTATTTGCAGTTTCTTGCTTTCAAACAGCTAGGTTGGCAGGAGCTGGGGCCAGAGACACTCCGTCATGCAGCACTCAGGTCTCGAACTGCTGAACTACCGACCTTCCGGTCTGCAGTTCAGTGTCTTAACCACCTGAGCCACCGCTGCCCAATAAAATTACATTACATTAAAATCATTAAATTTTGTTAGCCTTTAAGGTGCCACTGGGCCTGCTCTTTTCTACTGCTACAGACAGACTTAACATGGCTACCCATCTTTTTTGTGTGTGGGGGGGTGTTTTTCGTGTGTGCGTGCGTGCGCACACACCTGGAAGTCATGGCGACCTCTGGTAACTGACCCCTACTGGGAGCCTGGAGGATATTCAGAGAAGTGGCTGAATAAAGCCTGCCCCCACCTCCCAATGGCTGGTATTCCTTGGAGGTCTCCCTTCCATGTATTTGCCAGAGTCAACTCTGCTTAGCTTCTGAGATCTGATGAGACTGGGCTTGCCTGGGCTATCCAGGTCAGGGCATGGCTAAGCATCTTGGATCTGTCTCCATGGAAGGCATCACATTTAACTGTACAGAATGGAAATCTATCAACCTTTGTGAACTGGAGAGTGAGCAGTGACTCACGGAAGCTCCTCCCCTGCCACAATTTTTGTGAGTCTTTAAGGTGCTCCTGGGCTCTTGCTCTTCTCTGCTGCTAGAAATCTTTTTGAATGAGCAGGAAAAGAGATTCCACATTTTAGCGGCTAGAGCAGGGGTGTCAGACGTGCGGCCCGGGGGCCAGATCAGGCCCCTGGAGGGCTTCTGTCAGGCCCGCAGTGGAACTGGCTGTCTTCTGCTTCTTCTTTCAGTTCTGCTGCTGCTGCTGCGTCATCATAGGTTTGCGGCTTACAGATACACACCTGAACAGCATACTCAAGATTGCAACAGCACAGACAGTATGATGCAATAATTCAGAGCAAGAGGTGTCAGTTATTAGACACTGTTCAATTAACAAAATATGGCAAGAGTGCTAATGTTTTAAGCATGTTTTAATTTAAGTTAAAAAAAATCCCTTTGTGTTCGTGTCCTTTACAAAGTTTATATCTCCGCTACCTGCTGTTACCTTTTATGACACACCTGGCCCATCCCGACAAGGTCTCATTTATGTCAGATCCGACCCTTATAACAAATGAGTTCGAAACTCCTGGGCTAGAGGGTCTTGGATGGAAGCCAGTTCTGTATGTTTGCACGCAAGGCCGTTCCATGCCGCGTGGTGGGATGACTCCTGAGTAAGAGGGCAGAAGGCAGCCAGCTCAGTGCTTTCTGATCCTGGCTTTCCACAAAATGGCGTCGGCGTGAGCTGACTGGCAGGCGTTTATCAGGATGGACCCTGCCCTCTTGCTGTGTGCATCTACAGGATAATTTCTCTCCTTCCTAGGGAAAATATGACATCCTTTGGGAGATCGTGAGCAATGTGCATCTTGTTGCTTGTGCAGTCGTACATTGCGTGTAGATACTTCGACGTGATTGGTCCGGGAAAGACCTCGCCGTGAGGGCCCATATTTGTGCCACCAATCTGGGTTGACCACAGTGGACTCTTCTGACGGCTTTGGCATCCCATCAGCCTGGTGTTCTTTGCTGTCATGAGCAATAAACGCATGTGATTAAAAAGAAAAAAACAACTTAAAAGTTGGCCTTTGCAGGAATCCGCTCCATTAGATTCCTGCAAAGGCCCACTTTTCGGTGTGTTCGTTTGTTTTTTAAAATAACATGCTTTTAGCGCTCGCGGCAGCAAAGAAAATATTAAACACAGAAGCCAAAAAAAGAGAGAGGAAGAATTTGAAATGAAGATGAGCGACAGGGAAATACAAGGAATGCCTTTATAATGCACTTTTCATATGCACTTCAGTGAACCTTTGCAAGTGGGTTTTGCAGTTTCACACACTAAAATCCAGTTGCAAAGTGCATTGGAGGTGAATTGAAAGTGCATTGTTCGGTGTGTGAGAAAGCTGATTCACAATTGTGTGTGAAATCCAGCTCTGTCTTAGACGACTGTGTCTTTTCAGGGGTCTGCTGATCTCTTGCCAGTCTGGTGTAGTGGTTAGGAGCGCGGACTCTAATCTGGGAGAACCGGGTTTGATTCCCCACTCCTCCTCCACATGCAGCCAACTGGGTGACCATGGGTCAGTCCCAAGTTCTCTCAGAGCTGTTCTCTCAAGAGCAGCTCTCGAAAGAGCTCTCTCAGCCCCACCTACCTTACAGGGTGTCTGCTGTGGGGAGAGGAAGGGAAAGGAGATTGTAAGCTGCTCTGAGACTCTTTCGGGTAGTCAAGGGCGGGGTATACATCCGATCTCTTCTTTCTTCTTGCCCTGACTTGCATAGCCCAGGTGAGTCTGATCTCATCAGATCTTAGAAAAGCTAAGCAGGGTCGGCCCTGGTTAGTATTTGGGTGGGAGACCTCCAAGGATTACCAGGGTCATGACGCAGAGGCAGGCAATGGCAAACTGGCTCTGAGCGTCTCTTGCCATGAAAACCCCACGAGGTCACTATGAATCAGCTCTGACTTGACGGCACGTTCTGCCACTGCTGATCTCTTGGCAACAAAACCTCAAGAACGAGGCACTTCCTTATCACACATCAGTAACTGTTCCTGGCCCTGAGGTGCTGTAAGAATATAATATGTGTCTTGCCAGATCAGAGTAACAAGGGTCCATCTAAATTTCAGCAGCTTCTTTCTACTGGCGGCTGGCCAAATACCTCTAGGAAGCAAGACAGTACAACTTGAAGGCCGTAGCCCTCCCAATTAGCCTCTGGTTTTTAAGAGGCATATTGCCTCTGAACACGGAGGTTCCATTTAGATACGATAGCTACAGCCATGTTGGTTTAAAAGTAGAGTCCAGAAATCCAAGAACACAAGCCTTTACTAAGACTGACCCAATGACATATAAGAGTGCACAAGCTTTTGGGTTCCACACCACTCATCATCAGGCCGGAAGTTACCAAAAAATGTAAAAAGAGGGGGGAAGCTGATTCTCCCCTCCCCCCCGTCATCATAATCTTAAGACCCTCTTCATGTCAGGATATGGTGAAGAGCCAGTTTGGTGTCGTGGTTCAGTGCGCGGACTCTAATCTGGGAGAACCGGGTTTGGTTTCCTCCTCCTCCACTCGCAGCTGCTGGATAATCTTGGGCAAGCCATAGTTCTGGCAAGAGCTGTCCCTGATAGGGCAGTTCTGGCAAGAGCTCTCTCAGGCCCACCGACCTCACAGGGTGTCTGTTGTGGGGAGGGGAAGGGAAAGGAGTTTGTAAGCCGCTCTGAGACTCCGAGTGAAGGGCGGGGTATAAATCTAATCTCTTCTTCTTCTTCTTCTTCTTCTTCTTCTTCTTCTTCTTCTTCTTCTTCTTCTTCTTCTTCTTCTTCTTCTTCTTCTTCTTCTTCTTCTTCTTCTTCTTCTTCTTCCTCTTCCTCTTCCTCTTCCTCTTCCTCTTCCTCTTCCTCTTCCTCTTCCTCTTCCTCTTCTTCCTCTTCCTCTTCCTCTTCCTCCTCTTCTTCCTGCAGGTTGTTGGCCCTCTCCAGAGGGACGGGTTGGCCACTGGGTGAGACGGGATGCTGGACTAGATGGATCCTCACTGGTCTGATCCAGCAGGGCTCTTCTGAGGTTCTTATGTTTTTGTGAGATTCAGGTTTCAGGTTGCTGCTGGCTGGGGGCCATACAAGGAAGGGCCGTTCTGCCTGTTGCCTAATGGTCACGGAAGGTGCCCTGAAGTCACAGCTGACTCATGGTGACCCTGTCGGTTTTTCAAGGCAAGAGACGGACAAAGGTGGTTTTGCCATCACCTGCCTTTCTGTAGCAACCCTGGACTTCCTTGGTGGTCTGCCATCCAAGCCCTAGTCCGGGCCAGCCCCACTTAGCTTCCGAGACCTGATGCCCTCAGGCTAGCCTGGGCCATCCCTCATTGCAGTGGTCTAACCCAGGGGTGTCGGACTCATTTGTCATGAGGGCCAGATCTGACATAAATGAGACCTTGTTGGGCCGGGGCCACGTGTGTCATAAAGTGTAATGCCAGGTAGCGGAGATATAAACTTTATAAAGGACACAAACACAAAGGGTTTTCTTTTAACTTAAAATAAAAAAACATGCTCAAAACATCAGCACTCTTGCTATATTATGTTTATTTAACAGTGTCTGATAACTGACACTTCTTGCTCTGAATTACTGCATCAAAATGTCTGTGCTTTTGCAATCTTGAGTATGTTGTTCGGTATGTGTGGATCTGTAAGCTGCAAGCCTACAATGATGCAGCAGCAGCAGCAGAACTGGAAGAAGAAGCAGAAGACAGTCAGTTCCACTGCGCGCCTGATAGAAGCCCCCCGGGGGCCTGATCTGGCCCCCGGGCCGCATGTTTGACACCCCTGGTCTGACCCTTTTATCACATCCCCAGAAAACTGGCTCATCATCACAGTCTTCTCTCGTCCTCTCCCTCCTAGATCTTCTTGCACCTGAAGAACTACACCATTCCCAACGAGCAGCGGTACATCATTCGGATCCTCTTCATTGTCCCCATCTACGCCTTTGATTCCTGGCTCAGCCTCTTGCTGATCGGCAGCCACCAATATTACGTTTACTTCGACTCCGTGCGCGACTGCTATGAAGGTGAGATGGGGTCTTGTTCTCTGGATCCCTCAGTAGGCAGAAGGGTGTTCTTCTGCCTAAATGCTCAGGATTTAAGATCCCATCAATCAAAGAAGTTCTATTGGTGAGTACACAAGTCAGGGACTTTTCAGTGCCAGCCCCATGGTTACGGAACAATCTCCAGAGGTAGGTGTGCCTCGGGAAGGCAGTTGAAGATGGTTTAATTTGGGACCGCATTTGGCCAAGCAGCCCTGAATTGTCATTTTAAATTCTGCTTTTTTAAATTGAGTTTTTAAGGTATTTTCTTCTATGTGTTTCATAAATATGTATGCTAACTGCCTATTTTGCTCCTGACTTGGATACTTACAGTCAAGCAAATCACAGTGTTGCAGACAGTGGGGGCTGAACAGGAAGCAGTTGTGGTGCATTCTGCATGTAACTTTTCCTTGTCCAATTGTGCAGGGGAAAGCCATTCAGGAAGCTTGCTGCAAAAAAGTTAGCTGTGCATAGCACTGACTGGTTAGCGCTTGTATCATCACCAGGGGCCTTGAGTTCCTGAAGCAGTCTTGCAACTGATTTCTGCAAGGAGAAACTATCTTGTTCTTGGTTTGACCAAAGTAGAGGGTGTGGTCACACACACCAAATAATCCACTTTCAGTCCTCTTTCAATCCACTTTTCAACTGGATTTTGCCAGTTCACACAGTAAAATCTACTTGGAAAGTGCATTGAAAGTGGATTGTTTAGTGTGTGTGATCGCAGCCAGAGACCATTTCCACAGTAGTGAAATTCCCCCCACATTGACGTTTTTAAAACTGTGTGTTATGTGAAATTTTCCGCAATAGATTTTTCCTCACCAGGTGCAAACTCTTAGGTTTTCTCCTTCTTACTCTGTGTTTTTGGAACTTGTTAAAAAATGGGGATTCTGAAAATGTGGTGTAAGGTAAGGGAAATGCCCGGTGAGGAAAAACCTACTGTGGAAAATGTCATATAATGCACAGTTTTAAAAAACATCAGTGCGGGGAATGTCACTACTGCAGAAATGGGTGGAGAATGTGAAATATGTCCTGGTTTGGCATTTTTAAATAAAGAGAGAAGCAGGCGATCGGCCTGCAGTGTAGGATGAGGGCGCAAGACCAAGAGACGACTGAAGATTTCACTGGACGGAATATGCATGCCTGTCATGCCAGCTGAAGCCAGAAGAAATCCTTGTGACTCTTCTCTTTGGAGAAAATATATATATATATATATATAATGTCTGTCTTCACCCTTTGGCTAAGCCAGACCTCTGCAGTGCTTGTTATCTGTAACAAACAAAAAAATATCTGTGGGTTTGAAGTCGGCAGCAGGGGAACAGAAGTGGAGCCCATATTCCCTTGATCGTGTTATCTCATCCTTCGGGTTACACATTTAGGTAGCTCGTACTTCTGTGTGAATGCCTCTTCCCTTTCTCCCCGGCAGCATTTGTGATCTACAGTTTCCTGAGCCTTTGCTTTGAGTACCTCGGGGGAGAGAGCACCATCATGGCCGAGATCCGAGGGAAGCCCGTTGTGTGAGTTAGCCGATCTGGGATCCCCCACCCAACACCTTTCCCGGTGCCCACCAAACTTTTTTAGAAATCGAGTGGGGGCCAGGCGGAGCTCTTGCCCAGCAGGGTTTCTGATTGGCCGCTGGAGATCCAATCAACTGTGCTGATTAAAATAAAGGTCCGGCGGCAGCTCCCACCACAGCACTGGTTTTATTCTCTTTCCCAGTGTATTTTTTTTTAATTGCCCCTCTTCTCCTCAGCAGTTGGGCTTTCTCCTTGTGGCTAGCTCCACCTCCTGCAGCAGCCATTTTGTGGTTGCGTCTGTCGCCCTGTGTGTCAGAATGCCGAAGGTGCCCACTGCTCAAAAAGGTTGGGGACCCCTGCTCTGTGAGCCAGTGTGGCACAGTGGTTAAGAGCGGCAGTCTGTAATCTGGAGAGCCGGGTTTGATTCCCCACTCCTCCTCCTCCACGTGCAGCCAGCCGGGTGATCTTGGGTCAGTCACGGTTCTCTCACTCAGCCCCACCTACCTCACAGGATGCCTGTTGTGGGGAGAGGAAGGCGATTGTAAGCTGCTTTGAGGCTCTATAAGGTAGAGAAAAGCGGGGTATAAAAACCAACTCTTCTTCTTCTCCATGTGGAAATCTCCAGGCTAGTATTTCTCCAGCTGTCTCAGCTCCTGCTCGATTTGATTGTGTTTCTGAGAGAGAGAGAATATGCTCGTGGTTGCAGGGCCCAGTTCCCTCCAATTTGTGGCTGGCAACGTGCTTTGCAAAAAGACTGAAACTTTGGTATCTGCATGAATGCATGCAAAAGATCCCGAGAAGATATCTGGACCTTGAAAAGGTGCTGAGAAGGGCAACCCGTCAGAACAGAAGAACCATGCTGGATCGGACCAGTGGTTCCTCTGGTCCAGTATCCTGTTTCGTGCACTAGCCATCCCTGGAAGTTGCAAAGGGGTAGCTGAGTACTGAGACTGATGCAGTGATTTCAGCTCATACTTTTATTTTAAGTGAAGGACAAGACAAGTCTACCGGCTCGCAGGCCGGCTTATATTCCCAGTAAGCCCCATACCTAAAAAACACCCCACACCAGTGATAAGTTATTTACACTGTCAGGCATTCCATAGGTCTTCACTAGGATCCTAGCTCTCCGATAGGTGCGGGCTAAGATCCGCTCGGGCCATTGTTCTCGGGAGCGAAGCTCGACTGCTTCGCATGACTGCGTGGAGGCCCAGCCTCGCACGCAGTCGAACTTCGATACATAACAGTGGCCATGTTAGTCTGTTATAATCTTAAAGACCACCTGCAACTGGAGATGCCAGGGATCGAACCTGGAACCTTCGGCATGCATAGCGGTGGCCGGCCCACTGAGCTGCAACCTCCCCCTCGGGAGCTTCCGTTGCAGAGTATACCGGGGTAGAAACATTTTAATATCCTCCCTGTGGCTGAAGTTTGACTCTGCGCTGTTCTGTCTTCTCCCAGGTCTAGCTGCATCTATGGGACGTGCTGTCTACAAGGGATGTCCTATTCGATTGGGTTCCTTCGGTTCTGCAAGCAGGTGAACATCCATCGGAGCAGAACACCCTTTGGGGATGTGGGTAGGGGAGAGATGGGTACAAACCTGGGTCCGGTTTTGCCCATGCTGTGACCATTGGAGGTGGGGAGATGAGTACTGTGATGAAGGGGACTGCCCTCTGTACAAGGGCCCCTAAAATTCTGTAGCCACCTTGACGGGAGATTGTCAGAGCTGGCGCATGGGGGGGGGGGGGGCGGGCCATGGTAATGCAGAGCCCACCACTTAAAACCTTTAACCCCGTTTTTGTTCCGTTCATCCAGGCGACGCTGCAGTTCTGCATCGTAAAGCCCCTGATGGCCGTTCTCACCATCATCCTGCAAGCTTTCGGGAAATACCACGACGGCGACTTCAAGTGAGGATTTTGAAAAGTTCGGGGTGGTGGTGGTTAAGGGCTAGGCACGGGCTCTTGCATCTGGGCCGAGAGGACCTTCGTTGGGTACGAAGAAGAAGAAGAGATTGGATTTATACCCAATATTTTTATACCCAATGTATTTATAGTCAGAGTCTCAGAGCGGCTTACAGACTCCCTTCCCTTCCCCTCCCCACAACAGACACCCTGTGAGGTCGGTGGGGCTGGGAGAACACTGACAGAAACTGCTCTTTCAAGGACAGCTCTGACAGAACTATGGCTTGCCCAAGGTCATCCAGCAGCTGCGAGAGGAGGAGTGGGGAATCAAACCCTATTCTCCCAGATTAGAGTCCACGCACTTAACCAGTACACCGAACTGAGCTGTAAAACAGTGTATTGGTCAAACAAACAAAGGTCTTTCCTTTATAAACCTACTTCTTAAGTCTTGAACTCTGATCCACTTCAAAACCCAATACAACTGCCAGAAACCGAACTTTCGGTGAATGGACCGAAAACGAAATGGCACCAATGTGCCATGTGGCCTTGGCTCATGCCTCTCTGTTTGGGCTAACACTGCGCTGGCCGGGTCTAATTCAATCCCAGGCAACGTGAGCCAGGACGTGATGGGGGGGGGGGGCGTCCCTTGCTTGGGGCAAAACGGTAACTGGAATGGGCCCTGCTGGTAAACACTTGGGACAGGTTCCCAAAAGGGAGTGCTAAAAATTGGGCGTTGTGGCTGCAGTTCCCAAAGCAGCGTGTTTCTCTTCACTGGTTTGCCAGCTTGAAGCCATTCCCAGCTTTCCATCTCCAACAGAACACTGCCAACTCCCACCTTTGGTGTAGTGCTTACAAGTGTGGACTCTAATCTAGGAGAACCGGGTTTGATTCCTCACTCTTTCACTTGCAGCTGCTGGATGACCTTGGGCAAGCCATAGTTCTCTCAGAGCTATTCTCTCGAGGACAGTTCTGGAAAGAGCTCTCTCAGCCCCACCCACCCGACAGGGTGTCTGTTGTGGGGAGGGGAAGGGAAAGGAGTTTGTAAGCCGCTCTGAGACTCCGAGTGAAGGGTGGGGTACAAATCCAATCTCTTCTCTTCTTCTTCAATGTGCCTTTAAAAAAAAATTACTTGTATTCTGCTTTTCACCCCAGTTGGGTATGCAAAAGCAGCTTAGAACAGCGGTCTCCCCTCCTCTGTTTTCTCAGAACAACCGCCCTGTGAAGTAGGCCAGGCGGAGAGGTTGTGACGGGCCCAAGGTCACCCCACGAGCTTCCATGCTAGAAGTGGGGGATCTGAACCCGTGTCGCCCAGAGTTCTAGTCCACCACTCTGTCCGCAGCACCACACTGGCTGTCAGTGTGGGGCAGTTGTTGGGGGTTCTTTCAGCGATGTCTGGGGCTGAACTGTGACCCCCTTCCCTTCTCTCCTCGTCTCTCCCAGCATCCATAGCGGGTACCTCTACATCACCATCATCTACAACTTCTCGGTTAGCCTGGCCCTCTATGCGCTTTTCCTCTTCTACTTCGCCACCACAGAGCTGCTGCGCCCCTTCGAGCCGGTCCTCAAGTTCCTCACCATCAAGGCGGTCATCTTCCTCTCTTTTTGGCAAGGTGGGTGTGCCGGCTGAAGTGGGGGGAGATCTCGAAGTAGCCGAGCAGGATGCTCGCGTTTAAGAATGGCTACCCTGGGGGAAAAGAAATATGGGACAGAGAAGAATCCTGTCTTAGCGACTCCTCAATATGCTACTGTTCTGTCGGGGGAATGCTGGCCCATGCCTCAACGGGTCCCGAGTTCGAGTCTGTCATGATCCCAGAAGGTGGGAGGAGGAGGAGGAGGAGAAAATTGGATTTATACCTTTCCCTTCCCTCCCCACAACAGACACCCTGCGAGGTAGGCGGGGCTGAGAGAGCTCTGACAGAAACTGCTGTTTTTCAAGAACAGCTTTGCCAGAACTATGGCTTGCCCAAGGTCATCCAGCAGGTGCGAGTGGAGGAGTGGGGAATCAAACCCGGTTCTCCCAGATTAGAGTCCACACACTTAACCACTACACCAAACTGGCTCTGCACTGTATCTGAACCCAGGTCATCTTGACACCCTCCTAATGCATTAACCCTCTGGGACCTACGTATCTTCGAGACTGCCTCTCCTGGTGTAAACCCCAGGAGAGGACTGTGCCCAGAGCCAGTTGGGTGTAGTGGTTAAGAGCACGGACTCTAATCTAGGAGAACTGGGTTTGAGTCGCCGCTCCTCCGCGTGCAGTTGCTGGTGTGACCTTGGGTCAGTCACAAGTTCTCTCAGATCTGTTCTGGAAAGAGTAGTTTTCCAAAGAGCTCCCTCAGCCCTGCCTACCTCACAGGGTGTCTGTTGTGGGGAGGGGAAGGGAAAGGAGATTGTAAGCCGCTCTGAGACTCCCTTGGGTAGTGAAGGGCGGGGTATTAATCCAATCTCTTCTCTCTTCTTCTTCTCTCAGTAGATCAAAACCTGTTAGGCTTCCCAAGCCCCCGCTGGGGACGGGTAAATTCTCGCCCGGGAGGCCCATTACCCGGCGGCGGCAGATCGGGCCCCAGGGGGAACTCCACCCCCTGCCAGAGGGCGTCCCCAGCGTGATGATGTCACCCGGAGGTGACATCATCACGCTGGCCACGTTGTGGAGGGGACACTCTGTGAATCGAAGGAAAACTCTATGGTTTTCCCTTGAGTCACAGTGCCCCGCCCCCAACGTGGGTGACGTGATGACGTCATTTCCAGTGACATCATCGTGGCGTACGCACGCTTTGCACGTGCGCGGGGAGACTCCCGACGGAGCCGGGAATCCCCCTGCTTTGCAGGTCAGTCGACTTGGCAACCCTAAAACCTGTTGGTGGTCCTTCGCCTGAGAGATATCCAGCTGTTCTCAACCAGAGCCAGGGCGTTTTCCGTCCTGGCTCCCACCTCCGTCCCCTGTGGGATGTGATGCAATTCCGCAAGGCCAGTAAGGCAGAGGTGTTCTGCCAGTCATTTGGTTGGGGACAGTGACGGACAATGTTCACTCTAAGCTGAGTCAGTGTGGGCTAGCTCACAGTTTTTTAGCCTCCGGCTCACAGATCTTTATCTCAGCTCAGGAAGGAGGGCTCCAGAGCAAACTAATTTATGCAGCAGCCAGATCGCTCGCTCACAACTTTCATGCCAGTAGCTCACAAAGTGGAATTTTTGCTCACAAGACTCCACAGCTTAGAGGGAGCATTGGCAACGGCTACCATCTTCTCGTCACTCTAACCCCCTGCCTCCCCGCGAGGCAGCGGCACCATTAGAATTTTTAGTGCCATCTTTTAGGCTACTTGCTGTGTTGTGTTGGTTTTAATTGGCTTCTAATGGTGTATTTATACTCCAAACTGCATTTTGGACCTCTTTAAGATTTACAAATCCTTTCAATGCATCGAGGCCCCAATTAGTCGATGGTTTTATAAATTATTTCTCTGAGATTCACAGTGAAGAAATAATTCGAGATGGATCCGACTGCAGGTGCCAGTTGGTGGGATACAGCCCCGTTAGGTCCTGTGTTGAATTTCTTCCCCCTCGTCTCTCGGTTTGTTCAGCTTATTTTTTGTTATGGCTTTTATATTGCACTGTGGTGAGGTGAATTAATAAAGATTTTTTTCAATGATGTATTGTACAATACTGTTGTACTCCGCCCTGAGCCCTGTCCTTCGGGGAGGGGGCAGTTTAATATCGGATTTAATAAATAAATATATAAACAGATGAACCCCTTCCCCAGCAAGCTGAACTAGTGGCATCCCTGAAAGATTTCCCTGTGTGGTCTCTTTTTTAAAAAACATCTTGTCACCAGCTGCAGTGCTGGCAAGCGCCTAGATCTGTGTGCATTCCGTACTTAAAAGAAATCCAGATAAGCCAAGCCGATTACGTGCGTGCAGTTGTTCTTCGGTTAGCTCTTCCACCCTCCCTGTGACTATGTAGGCCACTGAAACCATAGCCCTTGGTCAACTTGTGGCCCCTTTTGTCACAAGAGTTGGCAGTGTGGGTGGGCGGAAGTCTCCTTTGCCCGCTTCTGTGCTTATGTGGGGCAACTGGCCCTCTCTGTTCATCTTTGGGGACCCCATTTCGGGTGCCCCCACCATCTGACACTAGATGCCATCAATGTTCCCTCTAAGCTGTGGAGTCGTGTGAGCAAAAATTCTACTTTGTGAGCTACTGGCATTAAAATTGCGAGGGAGCGATTTGACTCCTGCATGAATTAGTTTGCTCTGGAGCCCTCCTTCCTGAGCTTAGACAAAAATGTGTGAGCTGGAGGCTAACAGACTGTGAGCTAGCTCACTCTAACTCAGCTTAGAGGGAACACTGGTTGCAAGCAATGCTCCCTCTAAGCTGTGGAGTCGTGTGAGCAAAAATTCTACTTTGTGAGCTACTGGTATTAAAATTGCTCCTGCATGAATTAGTTTGCTCTGGAGCCCTCCTTCCTGAGCTAAGACAAAAATGTGTGAGCTGGAGGCTAACAGACTGTGAGCTAGCTCACACTAACTCAGCTTAGAGGGAACACTGGTAGTGGCCACCCAAGAAAGTGTTAAATACTGGGTTCTGGACGCATTGCAGTGAATCAGCTCTAGTTTATTATGTGATTTCAAGAACACTACAAGACACCCAGCAAGGTTTGAGCCCTGCATATAAAGCACGCAAACATCACGCCCCAAACACACCCACTCCCAAGTATAGGCTATTTACTACTTATATATTGGCCAATTCCAGGATCCTGGCAAGCTATTGTTCTTGGCGAGCAAGCTCCCCCAGTTCAAGATCCACCTTCAGGGATGGCTCAGGCTCAATACATGACAGAAAGGGTCTTCTCGGTTGTGGCACACAAACTATAGAACCCCCTCCCCAGAGAGATTCACCCGTCTCCCTCTATTGTCGTCTTCCGCCACCGGATAAAGACTTTTATGTTTTGTTTGGCGTTCCTTCACTAACTCTTTTGAGCCCTCCTCCCTGTTTGTATGTTTGTACGTCCGTATGTTTCATTAGTTAAAAAAAAAATTAAATATATATTTGTACTTTAAACACTTGTTTTAATTACATAGAGTCAGAGTTGGAAGGGACCTCCGGGGTCATGTAGTCCAACCCCTTGCACAATGGAGGAAACTCACAACCAATGTTCCCTCTTGTGAGCAAAAATTCTACTTTGTGAGCTACCAGCATTAAAGTTGTGAGTGAGCGATTTGGCTGCTGCATCAATCAGTTTGCTCTGGAGCCATCCTTCTTGAGCTCAGACAAAAATGTGCGAGCCGGAGGCTAAAAAACTGTGAGCTGGCTCACACTAACTCAGCTTAGAAGGAACAATGTTCACAACCCTCCCCCCACACCCCTAGCGACCACTGCTCCATGCCCAGAGGAGGGCAATAAAACCTCCAGGATCCCCCAGCCAAACTGGCCTGGAGAAAAATGGCTTCCCAACCCCAAAGTGGCGATCGGCATTTCCCTGGGCGTGTATGAAAGGGCCACGAGAATTAAGCACTGAGGCAACCCTTCCTGCCCTCCCTCTCAGGATCTGCCTACGTTCACAGGATCAGTACTGCTGTCAGATGGCCGTCCAGTCTCTGTTTGAAAACCTCCATATTTTAGTGTTCACCGTCCCAAGAAACCTTGAATAGGTTTGAAAGGCAGCCCCCCCAAAAAAAGGTTTTAAATACATAAGTAAAATTTAGTCCAACAGAGGCAACCTGACAAAGCCGTGCAGTATAGAAATAGCCCTTCCCTTATTCCTGGCACTCCAGCATCTGTTCATCAGAGGTAGACTGCCTCTGAATACGCAGGCTCCATGTTAAACTTTCACAGTGAATCAGTTCATCCCTCCGTTTCTTTTTAAAGCCTTCTGCCTGCTGTTGCCTTCTGCCTGCTGTGGACGAAATCCCTTAAGTCAATTAGGTGTGCAAAGAGGTACTTCTTTTGGTCTGTCCTGAGGCTGTTTGTCAATCGGCTTAACCAGTTGATGCCCAGTTCTCATCAGAAGGAGAAAATTTCCCTCCTTCCTGGTTTTATAGCCCTCTAGTGGCTCAAGTGGTTAAGACACTGAACTGCAGGCTGTGGAAGGTCGGTAGTTCAGCAGTTCGAGACCAGAGTGTGCCGCATGATGGAGTGAGCTCCCGTCTCTAGTTCCAGCTCCTGCCAACCTAGCAGTTCGAAAGCAAGAAATTGCAAGTAGATAAATAGGTACCGCTTCAGTGGGAAGGTAAAAGTGTTCCGTGCGCCTTGGCGTTTAGTCATGCCGGCCACATGACCACGGAAATGTCTTTGGACAGCGCTGGCTCTTCGGCTCTGAAACGGAGATGAGCACCGCAACCCTCGAGTCGGATTTGACTGGCATTCGAGCAAGGGAACCTTTACCTTTACAGTGTTCCTTTAATCCAAAAAATCTAGGGGAAAAGACTAGTGTCACAGAGGTCCCAAATATACAAATTCCACTAGTAGAAAACACCAGCAAAGGTTGCCAAACAATATATTAAATAGTTATAAAGTTGGTGGTGTCACAACCACCACATTAGTGCATACTGTAACTATAATAAGGCATAAGATACAATATTTCCTCCTTTGGAGATAAGACATAAAGTCCATGTACTCAGTGTAACTTCATAGGAGGGGTCTGCATAGTCATAATATTGTCCAAACAGCCTTTGTTCGGTGTAGTGGTTAAGTGCACAGACTCTAATCTGGGAGAACCGGGTTTGATTCCCCACTCCTCCACGTGCACCTGCTTGGATGAGCTTGGGCAAGTCGTAGTTCTGGCAGAGCTGTTCTTGAAAAAGAGCCGTTTCTGTCAAGAGCTCTCTCAGCCCCACCTACCTCAAAGGCAATGTTCCCTCTAAGTTGTGGAGTCTTGTGAGCAAAAATTCTACTTTGTGAGCTTACTGGCCTTAAAGTTGTGAGCGAGCGATTTGGCTCCTGCATAACTTAGGTTGCTCTGGAGCCATCCTTCCTGAGCAGAGACAAAACTGTGTGAGCCAGAGGCTAAAAAACTGTGACCTAGCTCACACTCACTCAGCTTAGAGGGAACACTGCTCACAGGGTGTCTGTCGTGGGGAGGGGGAGGGAAAGGAGTTTGTAAGCCGCTCTGAGACACCTTTGGGTAGTGAAGGGCGGGGTATAAATCCAATCTCCTCCTCCTCTTCTTGACACCGCCAAGTTTATAATTGTTTAATATATTGTTTTGCAATCTTTGATGGTGTTTTCTACTAGTGGAATTTGTATGTTTGGGACCTCTAGTGTTCCTTGGCTGTGTGGGTCTCCCCACCCCCATCTTCTCTAAGGAAGATACTGGTGCCAAAGAAACTTGGGTTGCCGACGGAAGATGAAGAAGGGGACAAAATTCCAGGGGCATGGAGACTTGTGGTCCTCCGAGGTTTGGACTGGATAGTTTTAAGGGAGGCCCAGAAGGAATCTTTGTCCAGTGGTCCGTGGTAGCTCTTGGTGGTGGAAGTTGCTGTCGAGTCGTAGCCGACTATGGAGACCCCCATCGGGTTTTCAAGGCGGGAGACCTTCAGAGGTGGTTTTTCCATTGCCTGCCTCTGTGTTGCGACCATGGGCTTCCTTGGTGGTCTCTCCTCCGAGCACTAACCGGGGTTGACCCTGCTCAGCTTCCGAGACTTGACAAGATCAGGCTAGCCTGGGCCATCCGGGTCACGGCAAGCTCTTGCTAGCCATTCCTGAATGTTCGGGACTGACTCTCCCCGTATGTCCCTTGCAGAGCGTTGCGCTCAAGTGATCAACATCTCCTGGTTGTCCCCGGCCCCAAGGATGTCCGACTCGCCTCAACTAGGGCCAGGGCTTTTTCTGCCTTAGCCCCTGCCTGGTGGAACAAGCTCTCTCTTGAGATCAGGGTCCTGAGGGATTTGTTACAATTCCGCAGGGCCTGCAAATCTGTCGTGGCCTCCCCTGGTGATAATGCTGGCCAAACAGATCCAGCTCAAACTGAGCATCGCTGTTGAGGCGAATCCACCATGTTGTTGTTATTATTATTATTACAACACTTGGATCAAAAACCTCCCCAGGACTCAACAGGGATATTGGGTTTTTTAATCTCATTACATATGCTAACTCATTCAGTCCTCACATGTGCATTCTCAAGAAGAAGGGACTATAAATCCTTTGTATTTTAATGTATTTCCTTTCAGATTAGTATATTAGAATACTGAATTTTTGCGAGGGATATTAGGATGGCTGCTGACATAACAGCAATTTTTGGAGGGGGAGGTAGTGTTAAGTGCCCTCCCCGCCTGACAGGAGAGAATGAAGATTCCCAGTCACTTCCCACAATTAGAAAAGACACCTTTAGACATTTATCTGCTATTTTGACATATTTATTGCTTTACACCTGTTGGCCCCATAACCTTAACTTGTTGTTTAGTGTCACTTTGCATATCTTGATCATCATGATGTTGCATGTTAATTTGGTGTTCATTCTCTGGCTATAAGTTTGAACCTTGATTGCCATTCTGACGCATTTGATAAAAGTTTGCGTGCATGTGAAAACGCATACCTTGAGTAAACCTCTGTTGGTCTTAAAGGTGTTTTGTATTTGATGGTTTTAACTATTTGATTGTATTGTTACTCTGTGACTTGTAACCTGCCCCGAGTCCGCTTGCGGGGAGGGCGGGATGAAAACTGAATTACATAAGTAAATAAATAAAATGTTCTGGTGCTGCCTGGTAGCCAAGACAACGGGACAAAATGGTACTTGAATGGGAATGATGTGGATTTTCTGCAGTGCAAACAACTTATTCCGCTGCCTCGTTCAGGTATGTAGGTCTGAAAAGCGCTGGATCCTGAGCAGTGCACCAGAATATTCATGACACTTCAGGAACATTATTATTTTTTTAACAGGGATGTTGCTGGCTATCCTGGAGAAGTGCGGGGTGATCCCAGAGGTCCAGATCATCGACGGGAAGCCGGTGGGGGCCGGGACGGTCTCCGCCGGCTACCAGAACTTCATCATCTGCATCGAGATGTTGTTTGCCTCCATCGCCCTCCGGTACGCGTTCACCTGCCAGGTGTACAGGGAGAAGAAGGAGAACTCGACAGGTAATTTGCCAGCACTTCCATCAGTCTTGCGTTCCTTCCAGGCAAGGTAGAGTTCGGAGGAGCAGGTAGAAATTCATGGCGAGGATTCTGGAAACCGGATGCTTCCGGTTCGACACCCAACCTAGCTTTTTGTACATTAAAAAGGTAAAGGTTCCCTTGCTCGAAAGCCAGTCGAGTCTGACTCTAGGGTTGCGGCGCTCATCTCCGTTTCAAAGCCGAAGAGCCAGCGCTGTCCGAAGAAGTCTCCGTGGTCATGTGGCCGGCCTGACTAAACACCGAGGCGCACGGAACGCTGTTAGCTTCCCACCGAAGTGGTACCTATTTATCTACTTGCAATTTCTTGCTTTCGAACGGCTAGGTTGGCAAGAGCTGGAACTAGAGACGTGAGCTCACTCCGTCATGCGGCACCCGGGTCTCGAACTGCTGAACTACCGACCTTCCACAGCCTGCAGTTCAGTGTCTTTAAAGGAGGGTAATTCCGGAGGCTGTTCTGCTCTTCGCCATAATTTTTTAAGGATGGGAAAGGGCAGAGGGAAGAACTTGGAGCTGTGGCTGAAGTGCTGAATTCCTTAGTTCAGGGGGTTCCCCCACCTTTTTGAGACTGTGGGCACCTTTTGGAACTCTGATGCAGGTTAGAACCACAGAGTCACAGAGTTGGAAGGGACCTCCAGGGCCATCTAGTCCAACCCCCTGCACAAGGCAGGGAATTCACAACTGCCTCCCCCTCCACAAAATGGCTGCCACAGGAGGTGGAGCCAACCAACAAATGTTAGGGGGTGTGGTTATGTATAACCGTAATAGCAACTATTCAACACTCCAGCTAGAAGCTCTGTTTTCCTAGGTACCTTTTAAAACAAATGTATTATTTAACAATATTTCCTTACACATAGAATTATAGAGTTGGGAGGGACCTCCAAGGTCATCTAGTCCGACCCCCTGCACAATGCAGGAAATTCACAAATACCTCTCCCCCACACACACACCCAGCGACCAGAAGATAATAGAAAACCTCCAGGATCCCTGGCCAAACGGGCCTGGAGAACAATTGCTTCCTGACTCCAAAGTGGTGATCAGTATTTCTGTGGGCGTGTAAGAAAGGGCCACGAGAATTAAGCACTGAGGCAACCCTTCCTTCCCTCCCTCTCAGGAACTGCCTAAGTTCACAGAATCAGCATTGCTGTCCGATGGCCATTGAGCCTCTGGTTGAAGACCTCCATATTTTAGTGTTCACCGTCCCGGGATACCTTGAATAGATTTGAAATGCAGTGGGGGGAAAAGGTTTTAAATATATAAATAAAATTTAGTCCAACAGAGGCAACCTGACAAAGCTGTGCAGTACAGAAAATAGCCCTCTGCTATTCCTTGCCCTCCAGCATCTGATCATCAGAGGTAGACTGCCTCTGAATATGCAGGCTCCATTTTAAACTTTCACAGTGAATCAGTTGGTATTTTTTGGGTTTGGGTAAACCAAACCATGAAAATATTGGTAAAGGCCGATATTCCTGAATCCCAGCATCGGTATTATACTGGGATTCGGGAAGGACTCGGGATTGCCGAAATATCCCGCTGGCCACTGGAGAGTGTCAGTTTCACTCCCCCTCCACTTCCAAGGGGAAGGGGAGTGAAACTGACCCACTCTCCCTCCAGCAGGCCAACTGGGGAAGCGAAGACAAATCGGGGGGGGGGGCGTCTTTAAATGCCTCCCCTTTGCTTCCCCTCCCCAGCCGGCCTGCCATGCTTTCCTTCAGTCACACAGTGAAGATCCCTGTGCTATAGTGGCAGCTGCTGCGAAAGCAATTTAGAAACAAATCTCTACAGTCAATCAGATCTCCAGTGGCCAATCAAAAGCCCTGCTGGGCAAAAGGCCCACTGGCCACGCCCACTTCTAAAAGCACTTGGTGGACACCGGGAAAGGTTTTGGTCGGGGGGGGGGACCCTGGTGCCCTTGGGCACCGTTTTGGGGGGCCCTTCTCTAGTCTCTTGAGCATGGAAACTTTTTTCCAGCCTACATAGATCATTCAGCCTCTTGTGATGTTATCTACCAGTTTTAGGGTTGCCTATCCCCAGTTGGGGGGCAGGGGATCCCCTGGTTTGGAGCCCCTCCCCCTGCTTCAGGCCTATCAGAAAGCAGGGGGGGGAGAAACAGCTGCTGGGTGCTCCGGTATACCCTATGGAGACCCGTCCCCGTAGGGTATAATGGAGAATCGATCAGTGGGTTTCTGGGGCAGAGGCACCAAATTTTTGAGGGAGACGCACCAAAATTTCAGCATAGTTGCTGGTGCCTGTCCTAAAAATCCCCCCAAATCCCAAGTTTCAAAAAGACTGGACCAAGGGGTCCAATTCTATGAGCCCAAAAGGTTCCCCCATCCTCCATTATTTCCAATGGAGGGAAGGCATTTAAAAGGAATGCGGTCCCGTTAAATGTGACGGCAGCTCACCCGGAACTCACTTTGGAGCTCCCTCTCCCCGGAGGCTCCTGGTAAGCCCCCCGCCTCACCTGAGAACCCGAACCAGTTTCCAAGTTTCTACTTCTCAGAATGTTGAGGAAGAAAATCTTTATATTTTTTAAAAAACTAAATTGGGACTGTAAACTCATGGAAGTATAACCCTGGTTGAAAAGGGTCAATAGAAATTATCTCCAAACTTCCTGGCATTTGGGTAACTCTATGAAGCTGAATTTCTTCAGCCATTGTGCGTTTATGAAACACAGTTCTATAGGATTTTTACTGAGATATTTATACCCTGCTTTTCTCCAATCGGGACTCAAAGTGGCTTACAATATCATTCTCCCTGTCTCCACTTATCCGTACAACCACCACTGTCTGAAAGGGAATGACTGGCCCAAGGTCACCCAGCGAGCTTCCATAACACAGTAAGAATTCGAATCTGGGTCTCCCAGATCCTAGTGTTGGACTAGCCACTCTACCATGCTGCCTGTCTGCTATGCTTTGTATGTCCCCGGGAGAGTGTTGCACTCTGCTGAGAGCAATATACTGGTGATCCCTGGCCTCAAAGATATCTGGCTGTCCTTGACCAGAGCCAGGAATTTTTCAGTGCTGGCTCCGACCTGGCGGAACTCTCTGCCAACTTCCATCAGGGCCCTGCGGGACTTAATGCAATTCCGCAGGGCCTGTAAGGCACAGATGTTCCGCCAGGCTTTTTGGTTTTCCATCATGGCACCCTCATTTCTTCCATTCCGCCCACTTTGGCCTCCTTAACCTGCCCACAAGATAGAACAACAGCCCAGAGTAGGTTTTTGATTAAAATTAAGGATGTCCTCTGGAGACTATTAAATTAAAGATAATTGATTTGTTGATTTTAATCTGAAATTTTGTATTGTTTTTAACCTGTTGTAAATCACCCAGAACCTTGTATATTCAGGGACTGGGCAATCCAGAAGTAGTAGTAGTAGTAGTAAGTAGTAGTAGTAGTAGTAGTAGTAGTAGAGCTAGATTTTAGTTCAGTAGCACCTTAGGTATCAAGAAGATTTACGGGCCACAAGCCTTCCAGAATCAAAGCTCCCTTCATCAGATACAAGCGAGAATGGAGATCTCTTAGCCCTCATATCCCTTTGGGGCAGAAAAAGCATTTTCCCTCTGCTCTAATCAATTTGATCGCATTTTGCACTGTACCTTTGCATCCTGGCTGCTTTCTTCGTAACACCCCTCTTGCCTTCTGCCTTGGGATATAAGGGCTCAGGGATCTCGATTCCCATTTGTGTCTGATGAAGGGAGCATGGACTCTTGGAAGCTCGCTCCTCGAAAACCTCGTTGTCTCTAAGGGGCTACTGGACTTGGATCTCCCTCTTCTGCTGAAGACCGACACGGCTACTCCCCTGAAACTATTTAAGTTATTCTATATTTTATTTTATGCCTCTGTAAAGTTATCTTGAGGTCCCCACGGGGAGAAACGGAGGGTAAAAATGTCTTAAATAAGATGAAAAGGGGTTTTCTGTGTGTATCTGTGGTCTTTACTTAGTGCCTTTTTATAGAACAGATATTGGATTGAGTTCACACGGCTGTGATCCCTTTCTTCTTCCCAGCTAACCTGGCTCCGATGCAGAGCATCTCCAGCGGCCTGAAGGAGACCATGAGCCCCCAAGATATTGTCCAAGACGCCATCCACAACTTCTCCCCGGCCTACCAGCATTACACCCAGCAATCCATGAAGGAAACGGAGACCGGGGAGGCCGCGCAGAACGGGAGCGCGGAGCCCAAAGCGGAAGGACCGCCCAGCAAGAAGAGCAAAAACATTGAGAAGAGGATGCTGATATTCTCAGATGACGAACTGTAAGATAGCCCCCCCCCCCAAGGGAAGTGGTTCCGGGTGAGCCCCCACCCGTCTCCCTCCATAATTGGACCTCCTCAAATGAACCGGCAGTTAGAGAAGCTTGAGGGGGGGTGTCTCTAATTCACTCTTAATTCATCAAATGCTCAGGAAAAATCGGGTACTTGAAAGTCTGGTTAGTCTCTGGTCCTAGTCTAAGCCTAGAGCCCTTCTCTCCTGCTCGCCGGACACAAAGTAGTACTGGGAGAGGAGGGAAACGGCCTCCGGGTTCCAGAAGTACTAAGACAACTTTGTCTACCTCTGGCCTTTTACTCTGAGGGGGCGAAAACTGGGAGTTGGACTCTCTTGGCCGCCTCTGGGGCGAAAACAGAAAAACGGTCATCCTGGTGGCACAGAAGAAGAACAAGAGCAAGTGAACGGGCCCGATCTTAACCTCCTTTTTCTAAAAGAAATATATCGGATGGACAACGGTGGCCCCAACCTAAGAACTGTGACATCGCTTTCGACGGAAGAGAGACCCAGTCACAGAATGTGGCCCATCGTCTCAGGATGGAGTTGGGGGAGGCGGGAACACAAGGGTGCGATGAGGGGCTGTTTCTTTCCAAAAGGCTCGAGAGGGGGCACAGCCCCCCCCAAATCAACCGGAGGCTATTGGATGAAGTGTCAACGTTGCAGTTCTGTTTTGGATGCCAAAGGAAAGACTTCGAACTTTTTTTCTTAAGGTGTCTCTGAAAGAGAGGCATCCGGTTCCAGGAAACTGGCCAACAGAATCTATTCCAGGTTGGGAAACTGGGCACTGTTTCTTTGAGCGACTGGACATGGCACTTATTCTTGCGTTTTGTCTGCGTGCAGGGAAGAAAAGGCTTTTGAGTAACGTAGGCAGCAAAACCGGTGTTTGTTTTATATGTCTCTGCGGGGATTAGTTCCATACCTGGGTCGCTGCAAATTCTGTACCTAACCGGGGGGCTGCGTCTCCTTGGAGGCTGAAAACTGACCCGTGTTCGGATGTGGGTGCTGTGAACACAGTCGCGTTGGGCATGCATCCTGTTCCACCCGTCCGGTTGTGGAGACTGGGCATCCGTTTGTACAGCTGTATACCCCACACCAGTATGTATTGCACATATGGGGAGGTGGGGCACATTCCCCACTGGTGGGGTTGTCCTACGCAGGGGCACACCCATCTCAGTCCGTTGAAGCGGATGTGTGACGAGTAGTGTAACTGCTTAGGGTGGCTAGATCCGAGTCCTGCAGCACTTAAAGCGACCAACAAGACGTTCTGGGAAGAAGATTTTGAGAGTCGACGCTTGGAAGTGCATACCCTGAACATCTTGTTGGTCTCTGTCTGCTTAAGGGGGTGATGGTAGATGTACAGATTTCCTGTGCTAGAAGCTATACGATGTGATCCTTTCTTTCCCCCCCATTGGATCTAAGACCACTTTTCTGATCCTATTGAAAGCACCCTGTGGCACAGGGGGGGAGTCCAGTATTCAATTTGTGTCTACTCCACCCTTCCCAACTCCCTTGAGTGGGGACCTACAATGACTGGGGACCTCAAGACCAAAGATAACTAGTTCACCAAATGGAAGATGGCCCCATTCTCTAATCTGAGCATTGCTAGAGAGCCAGAAGGCGGAGGGGTGATTTCTCATTTGTTAAAAACATGAGAGGTGTTTTTTGGTGTTCTGCTGGGAATGATCTAGGGGGTGCTTTTCTTCCTTACCACCCCCTCCCCCGGATCATCTGAGATGTTTGGTGTGTGCCCTACCAGAGATTGAAGTTTGCTGAAATGAGTTATCCCACTTTGGAACGGTGTGGATTTCCCCCCCCCCCCCCATGGTATGATACGTGAAGGCAGAACTACCATGGTGGCAATGGCCAGGAAGTATAAAAAGTGTAAAATTTGTACATTTTGCAGAATCTTATTTATTAAAGTTTGTCTTTTTCTAATGAAACATTTCCAAGGCTGTTTTACACATTGCCAGGCTCCTCGACAAATTTACTCTGAACCACACTCTCTGGCAGTGATTTGTTTATTGATGAATAAAGATGTTCCAGGCTGAGACCAGTATTGTGTCAGAACTGAGGTTCAGGCGGGGAAATCCCCAATTATAGACAGTTCAAACCAGGCCCCCCTTTGGGTCCCACCCAATCATACCCCATAATCGTCCCGCCTAGCTTTCATGCACTCTACACCCCCCGCCAGTGAATATACCATTATTTTATCTAAGATAGGAAAGCAAGCACAGTCGTCTCCAAGGTCAGCCCTGCATAGGGAGGTATCTTAAGGAGAGTTACATTGCCACTACAACAGGGCTGTTCACACACTCACTCACACCCCTCCCTCTGCAGGCCCCAAGTCCCCAAAGCAGGGCAAACAAGAGTCCGAGTTTGCCACACATCTGTGTATTCTACCCACTTTGCACTTTGACTATAAGAACATCAGAAGAGCCCTGCTGGATCAGACCAGTGGTCCACCTTGTCCAGCATTCTGTCACACACAGTGGCCAACCAGTTCCTCTGGAGGTTCAACAACAGGGCATGTAGGCTGAGACCTTCCCTTGATAAGAACATCAGAAGAGCCCTGCTGGATCAGACCAGTGAGGGTCCATCTAGTCCAGCATCTTACCTCACACAGTGGCCAAGCAGTTCCTCTGGAGGGCCAACAATGCAGTAGAACAGTGGCGGCAGCAGAGGATCGGAGGCGGAGGCAGCATGGCGCTGAAGACAGCAAGCGGCACCAGCAGAGCCGGAGGGGGACGTCGCCTGTGGACCATCCGCCTGTCTGCCTAAGCGCCAGAAACATCTCGCACCCGGGAAAAAAAGGAGCCGAGCCGAAGAAAGACATCAGCCTCCACCCGGGTGCCGGTAGGCAGCCCCTTCCATGGAATTGATGTGGCCCTAGTTAGGACTTAATATGTGATTAGCACCCAAAAATGTAAACCGCCCAGAGACCTCTACGGGGGTTAGGGCGGTATATTAAGTTGAAGAAATAAATAAATAAATATAATAAATAATAAATAAATAAACAACAGGGCATAGAAGCAAAGGTCTTCCCCCCATAAGAACTTCAGAAGAGCCCTGCTGGATCAGACCAGTGCAGGTCCATCTAATCCAACATCCTATCTCATACAAAAGCCAACCAGTTCTTCTGTAAGATACATTCTTCCAAAGAGCTGAGGGTGCCATATCTGTATTGTCAGAATACTTAGCAGCCTCGAGATTTGACCTTTACACTTAAATGGCTTGAATGGAAAACTTACCAGGTTGGTCATTCTCTGGTGGAGGGTACCATTACCTTAACACGGTGTTTACCAATAAGATAAGAAGAAGAAGAGATTGGATTTATACCCCACCCTTCACTCAGAGTCTCAGAGTGGCTCACAATCTCCTTTCCCTTCCCGTCCTCACAACAGACACCCTGGGAGGTAGGTGGGACCGAGAGAGCGTATTCCAGTACTGTCCTTGAGGGAACAGCTCTGACCAGAACCATGGCTTGCCCAAGGTCATCCAGCAGCTGCAAGTGGAGGAGGGGGGAATCAAACCCGGTTCTCCCAGATTAGAGTCCGTGCACTTAACCACTGCACCAAACTGGCTGATCAGACTCGAGAGTCACAAAATCAAGTCCTTCATATTGAACGGTGCCTACCCAAGATGTTCACCCAGCTCTGGAGGTGATGCTACTTGATCCCGACATCTGGCTTTCTGCAGGATGCTATTGATGAGCCTACGCAGAACCGTTTTAGCTATGGCAGGTTTACAGCCACAGAGTCAGCGGCTGTTCCTCTTACAATGCAGATATTAGAGATTCAGCTGCGTAGCCATGTTGGTCTGAAGCAACGGAACAAAGTTTGTGTCCAGGGGCGCTTTTAAGGCCAACAGAGTTTAATTCTGGGTATTCGCTTCAGTGGGCATTAAATTTTGTTGGTCTTAAAGGTTGGTCCTTAAAGGGTTAGGGACTGGACTCAAACTTTGTTCTAATGCGTATATTATGCGAGTGCTACAGCCCAGGGGTTCAAAGCACTGTTGGGCTTGAGAGATCACAGTCCCTTTGAAACTGAGACTGGAACTGTAGGCTTCCCACATCGCAGTTTCTCTTGGTGGGAAGGCCGGTTCCAACCCCCTTCTGAATTAAAAGCTAGGCCATCCCTGCATGTTGCAGCATAGCAGCTGACCCTCAGAAAGCTGCGTTCTACTGAATCAGAACATTGGTCTCAGTATTGTCTACTCAGACTGGCAGCTGCTCTCCAGGGTCTCAGGCGGAGGTCTTTCCCATCACCTTCTGCCTGGTCCTTTTAGCTGGAGATGCCAGGGATTGAACCTGGGACCTTCTGCATGCCAAGCAGATGCTCTGCCACTGAGCCACAGCCCCTCTTGACAGCTCTCCAGGGTCTCAGGCAGAGGTCTTTCCCATCACCTACTGCCTGGTCCTCTTAACTGGAGATGCCAGAGATTGAACCTGGGACCTTCTGCATGTCAAGCAAATGCTCTTCCACTGAGCCACAGCCCCCCTTTATAGCTCTCCAGGGTCTCAGGTGGAGGTCTTTCCCATCACCTCCTGTCTGGTCCTTTTTAAGCTGGAGATGCTGCTGGGGATTGAACCTGGGACCTTCTGCATGCCAAGCAGGTGCTCTACCACTGAGCCACAGCCCCTCGCCTTCAAAGACTGGTGATTGAACTTGGGACTTTCTGCATGCGAGACAGTAGCTCTACCACATAGCTGAGGCCTCCTCGAATCCCCATTCTTGCATGGAAGTTTGACTTTGAACCGGGCAGGCACACACAGACTAACCTACCTCATAGGGGTGTTGTGTTGGAGGGAGGACTTTGAGAGTCTCTGGAGGAAAATACTGCTTGCGGCCTGTGAATGGCTCAGAATCCTCCGAGTCTTGACCAATGCTCCCTCTAAGCTGTGTAGTCATGTGAGCAAAAATGCTACTTTGTGAGCTACTGGCATTAAAGTTGAGAGCGAGCCATTTGGCTACTGCATAAATTAGTTTGCTCTGGAGCCATCCTTCCTGAGCGAAGGCAAAAATCTGTGAGCCGGAGGCTAAAAAAACTGAGCTAGCTCGCACTAACTTAGCTTAGAAGGAATACTGGTCTTGACCCAGCATCTGTGAGAGCTGGCCGAGATGGCGAAGGAGGTGAAGCAGAAGGTTCCAGGTTCAATCCCCGGAATCTCGGAAACTTGTGAGCCGGAGGCTAAAAAACTGTGAGCTAGCTCACACTAACTCATCTTAGAGGAAACACTGCCTGTGAGGCAGGTGGGACCAAGAGAGCGTATTCCAGTACTGTCCTTGAGAGAACAGCTCTGACAGAACTATGGCTTGCCCGAAGTCATCCAGCAGCTGCAAGTGGAGGAGCGGGAAATCAAACCCGGCTCTCCCAGATTAGAGTCCGCACACTTAACCACTGCACCAAACTGGCTGATCAGACTCGAGAGTCACACAATGTGTGAGCCGGAGGCTAAAAAACTGAGCGCTAGCTCACACTGAATTAGCTTAGAGGGAACAGTGGTGGACCCTAATCTGGAAAACCAGGTTTGATTCCCCACTCCTCCACATGCAGACAGCTGGGTGACCTTGGGACAGTCACAAATTTTTCTCAGAGCTCTCTCAGCCCCGCCTACCTCACAGGGTGCCTGTTGTGGGGAGAGGAAGGGAAAGGAGATTGTCAGCCGCTCTGAGACTCTGAGGGAAGGATGGGGTATAGATCCAACTCGTCTTCTTCCTCAGCCCTTCCTCCTCCCTTACCAGGCCTCTGCCCCCCTCTTCCTAGGTCGTGGGGTGAAGCGAATACCCCCTGCATGTTCATGGAGCCCTTGGCTGCTGATCCCCGTCACAGAGGATGCGGGCAAATGTTCTAGGTTGACAATAACCCCAAGAAGGGAACGGCGTTCAGACACGCTTATGATCCAGTGTTTGACCAGCAGAGGGAGCTATGAGCCTCTCTTGCTTCTCTGTTACCTCGCTGGTCTTTTCTGCAAGAGATGCTTAAAGGTTTGGAGAGATTTCCTTGCAGCCGTCTGAAACTGGAGAAGTGTGGAAAGGGAAGAAATTGGTCGTTTCCACCTTTGCCTGCCTCTCCAGATTTTCTCAGTGGGCGATTCTGCATTGGCTTTTCCCTCTGTCGTTTTGGCAAGCCCACGCTGGGACGGAAATTTCCCTCTGCGTCGCATGTCGCTCTCGCTTTCTTTGATCATCGGGTTTTATGGTACCTTCTGCACAGGTTTATGGCCGCTCCGGGGTCACTTTGCAACCACAGTATGGCACTGGCCCCGAGTATTTGAATGTGGTTTTGAGCTGCACCTTTCCCCTCAACGTTGAGCAAATGTGGAGTGAATGCCAGATGCACAACCAGTCAGTGTTTTAGTCGAGGCAATTTACGGCCACGGCAAAACAGCATCCAAATAATCCAGAGCAACGGCAGACTGAAACCGGGCTGACCACTGAAGGGAGGGAACGTAATGCAGGATGAGCGGGAAAAACCAGAATAAAAAGCTTAAACTCGATTTTAATGCAGAATGGGGAAAAAACCCTGGATTAAAAAGGTTGAATTCCATTTTAGTGCAGAATTGCTTGGAGGACACCACAGTGAACATGGATTAAAGGGAGAGTGCGTAGAAAGAGCCTTTGTGTCGGTCGGGTGAGTCAAGAGGATGAATCACTTCTAACGAAACACCCTTGGGTGCGCACTGAAATTTTACGCCCCAAACGATCTCTCCTTTACGGAGAGCTGTATGTGCCTTGGGTGTGCATGGCGTGCTTTTTTGGCCTTTCGTTTTAACCTGCTACACTTAGCAGGTGGCAGAAATATTACAAAATAAGGTCTTCCAAAAGAAGTCTAGCTTGCAGTGAGTGAGGGAACCTTGGTAAAGGGAAGAGAGACACCATCTTTTTTCTTTAGCTATAGCCCACCTTTCTCACTTGGACTCAAGGAGGATTACACAAAGCAAGTCAGTACAATTCATAGAATCATAGAATGTTAAGAGTTGGAAGGGACCTTGCAGGTCATCTAGTCCAACCCCCTCCACTCTGCAGGAGCATAGCTGAAAGATAGCCCTACATACCTACAACATACCCGAAAGATGGTCGTCCAGCCTCCGCTTGAAAACGTCCAACGAAGGAGCATCCACCACCTCCCGAGGCAGACTGTTCCACTGCTCAACCACTCTTACAGTTAGGAAGTTTCTCCTGATATTTAGCCTGCATCGACTCCCTTGTAATTTCCACCCATTAGATCTAGTCTTTCAATTCGGAGCAAGAGAGAATAGATCTGCTCCATCTTCTACATGACAGCCCTTCAAATACTTGAAGACTGCAATCATGTCTCCTCTAAGCCTTCTATTTCCCAGGCCAATTGATGGATGAGACATTCAATAGGCAACGCAATAGGATTATGGTTTGTTGAACCAACCAGAAGTCTAAAAGTAGAACTGAAGCAAAGCATACGTGTTAGTTAACATGGCACATTCCATGATGCCAACAATATAGAGTCCTAGTTCAGCAAACTATACCCAGTATGACCAGGCCCATAGCTACAGTGGGGGCATTTCGGCGCCCTGCCCCCTTAATTAAAAACCTTGCCCCACAAATAGCCATGGCAGAAATCTTATTTTTGCATGTTTCCCAAAGGCTTATGGGAATGCTTTTGAAAGACTCACCATGACCTAGGTGGTCTACAGCCGGACTGGACTAGCAGAAAGGGAGGATGGTGGAGATGTATTGAAGGTACCACTCTTGAGTGCCCTTCTAAGCTTTCTTGCCCTGTGGAGGGGAACTCAAAAGGCAGTTAAATGCCTTCTTAAGGCTATTCAATGTTCTCTGAGCTGTTTTTTCCCTAAGAACTGATGCGCTTGCTGCCCTGTCCCTTGAAAGGGAAAGCTAGAAACAGGCTCGGAGCCTCCCCCTTTAAAGACAGGCATTCAGATTAATTCAATTAAACATAATTTAACTGCCCCCTTAAAAAATTAACTCCCCCCCCAACAAAAAAAAAAACTTGGCTACAAGTTTGGCTGAGTAGGCCAGACCGCCACAGAGTCCCTGATAATTTATCCAAGTAAAATGTTAAGTCCTTTAATACAGTGCAACTCTATCACCTGAGGGCCCTCTGGAATAATTCAATTTTGCATAGTTTGCGGAAAGCAAAGGGAGCGGGCGTCCTTCTGACTTCCTCAGGCAGGCCGTTCCATAAGAAGAAGAGGAGATTGGATGTATACCCCGCCCTTCACTACCCAAAGGAGTCTCAGAACGGCTGACAAACTCCTTTCCCTCCCCCTCCCCACAACAGAAAACCTTTTAAGTTGGTGGGGCTGAGAGAGCTCTGACAGAAACTGCTCTTTTTCAAGGACAGCTTTTATCAGAACTATGGCTTGCCCAAGGTCATCCAGCCAAGTGCAAGTGGAGGAGTGGGGAATCAAACCCGGTTCTCCCAGATTAGAGTCCGTGCACTTAACTACCACACCAAATGGGCCCACATCAAACCACACACCAAACTCTTGCCTGCATGTGATGCTCAGTTGTGGTTGCATCTCACTCTTTAAAACTTTATTACTGTTAAGAGAAAGATAATAGCCCTGTGTGCTGGCTAATTTGACAAATGGTTAACAGGTGACGTTGGTCAAGGATGAAGCCTTTGCATGTTGGCTGGAAAAGGTCATGTTTATTAAATTGTTAGCTCGTTAGTGGGGAGATAGTGAATAAAATTGGTAGGTAGAATGCTGGGGTCTTTATCTCGATCTCTCTCGACAACAGAGGATTCACCCGCAGCTGAACCAGACTATGGTGTGTGTGTGTGTATCGAAGCGTGGCCAGCAAGATCGAAAGTTTTCCTTCCCTCCTGTCTGAGATTTCCTCTGGAACAAGATCCTGCTTTTAAAGACAGAGAGAGTTCAAATAGTTGGGTTCTTTTTAAAAAGTTTTCTGTTTTGGACGCTTGCAAGTGCTGATGTTTGTTCTTTTGTAAAACAAATTGTCTTTCTTTTGAAAGAGCGTGGTTAATTGATGTGCATTTGGGATCTGTTTTTTTTGGAAATTAGTATCAACACATATAAGCACCATAACTGGCTACACACTACTAGAGAGTCCCCAACTAGCCCTACTAAACCTTTGGCAGGAATTACACATTCCCAAAATACGATGTGAGCTCACTTCAATACTAATACTGGCCGCAAAGAATTTTATAGCCACAAATTGGAAGATGCCGAACTCCCCTTCAATAGAAGCCGGGTATTCTAAAATCTGGGATTATGTCATTATGGACAAAATAACAGAAGACATTAGATCAGACAACCCCTTGGCTACTTCAGATTACCTGGAGAAATTGTATCCTTTTTTGGAAAAATGCTGTTTTGATCGAGAAAACCTGAATTCTTTTGAAAATAACAGTAGTAAATTTATAGCCCTGTGGTAATAAAAGAGATAATGTTACAGAGAACTATATATTGACAAAACTCAGGGTTATGCAGTGAAAGCTAGTTGTTTATTTTTGTTCTACTATCATTGCATCATTATTGCGGTTTTTGTTGAAATGATTAATAAAAAACTTTTTTTAAAAAAAAGATGGGCTCCTCGGAACTTTGGTACACCTGTGCCTTGATTATTCTATCCATCTTAATGGCTGTTTTTAAAATTCATTTTTTTGAGTGTATAGGGCAGAGGGTCCCCAACAGTGTTCTCTCTAAGCTGAGTTAGTGTGAGCCAGCTCACAGTTTTTTAGCCTCTGGCTCACACATTTTTGTCTTAGCTCAGGAAGGAGGGCTCCAGAGCAAACTAATTTATGCAGGAGCCAAATCACTTGCTCACAACTTTAATGCCAGCAGCTCACCAAGTAGGATTTTTGCTCACAAGACTCCACATCTTAGAGGGAACATTGGTCCCCAACCTTTTTGAGCCTGTGGGCACCTTTGGAATTCTGAACAGGGGTGGGGGGCGCCACCACAAAATGGCTGCCACAGGAGGTGGAGCCAACCACACACTGAGAAAGCCCAAGTGCAGGGGAGAAGGGAAATTTTTAAAATACCGTGGGGAAAAAGACCGAGAGAGAGAAGAAAACTAACACTGTGAGGGCAGCTTGCTGCTGAGGCCGTGTTATTTCCACCTGCACAGTCGATCAGGTTTCCAACGGCCAATCAAAAGCGGTGCTGGGCAAGAGCCCTGCCCACTTTCTGAAAACACTTGGTGGGCGCTAGGTATGGCGATGGGTGGGCATCATGGTGCCCATGCTACCCTGCAGGCAGCCAAATCCTCCTGCTGCTGATCCGCATGCTTAGTGTTCCATCTCCACCCACATACATAATAATAAGTATTATTGCATGGCATTGTGGGTAGAACAGCCAGCTCCTAAGATTGTCTGGCAGCCCAAAGTTCTAGCTCTAGTGTTACATACCACTCAATGGCGAGCTGGAGAGCCAGTTTGGTGTAGTGGTTAAATGCGCAGACTCTAATCTGGGAGAACCGGGTTTGATTCCCCACTCTTCCACTTGCAGCTGCTGGATGACCTTGGGCAAGCCATAGTTCTATCAGAGCTGTTCTTGAAAGAGCAGTTCTCTCAGAGCTCTCTCAGCCCCACCTACCTCTGTAAGCCCCTCTGAGACTCCGAGTGAAGGGCGGGGTATAAATCCAATCTCTTCTTCTTAGGCAAGATATGTTTCAGAGGTGGTTTGCCATTGCCTGCCTCTGCACCATGACCCTGGTATTCCTTCTAAATACTAGCCAAGGCTGACCCTGCTTAGCCTCTGAGATCTGATGGGATTGGGCTAGTCTGGGCTTATCCAGGTCAAGGTCACCCAAGCACAGCATAGCGTCGACACAAGCGCAAAACACACAGATTCACAGACCAGGGCGAATCTGAAACCAGAAAATGCTTTATTGGAAAGGTACAAAATAAGAAGTCTTCGCAGCATACCATTTACAGCAATAAATTAACATTGTGGTTTTTGTCCAAAGAGCAAAAGTAGGTGGGACACACGCACGCACACGCGCACCAAGTGTATACGCCTTACAAAACAGGCACCCCACATTACTTGATATACCAATAATTTATCTCATAATAAAAAAGCAGCACGAAATAAATATTACAATGAAATTAATCTGAGTAAACCACAGAAGACAGAATGAATAGGCAATTTAAAAAAAAACCCACAACAGGTTTGCATCATTGGTTCGGTTTGGAGGAAAAAGGGAGAAAAGAGGTCGGATTTGCCATCAGAAGGAGACGCATTCCAGCAAGACTGGATTTGGGAGGGGGAGAAAGAAATCCACATTATTGCCATGATTTTTTTTAGCTTCAAATAAAAAAAGAGAGGAAAACTTAAAAGTGTAATAGAAAAGAGCAAGAGTCCAGTACCACTTTAAAGACCCGCCAAATTTGTGGCAGGAGATGAGCCCGCCAAATTTGTGGCAGGAGATGAGCTTTCATACCAAGTATCTGAAGAAGTGAGCAGTGACTCGCGAAAGTTCACACCCTGCCACGAATTTTGTGTCTTTAAGGTGCTACAGTACTCTTGCTCTTTTCTACTGCTAAAGACAGACTAACACGGCTATCTATCTTAAAAGCGTAAGTGATTTGATAGGGGAAAATGTTTATTACCTCTTTAGCCTTTGAACATACCAGAAGCCTAAATTCCCTTCGTCTTTCCCGAGTCACAAGACCCACCAGAGTTACCTCTGTGGCTATTCATTTTCCAGTGTCATTCCATCTCTTTCTCTCACACACGTTCTCCTCTTTCGATGCAAGCCTAGACGCTCAAACATGAGAGCCTGACAAAATTCAAGAGTGATACCGAGTGGGGTGAGATGGTACCATTTCTGGGAAAGTCAAACATTTTCTTTTACAGTGTTCTTCCTTGTAAAAGAGCTGGATCCCGGTCCAGCAGCACTTTAGAGACCCACGAGGTTTTCGGGGTAGGAGCTTTCTTTGTCAGATACCAAGGGACCTTTGACCCTCGGAACCGGAAGTCCTGGAACTCTTGTGAGTGTTTTAAGGTGCGACTGGATTTGAATCTAGCTCTTTCACTGCAGACCAACACAGCTATCCCTCTGAAACCATTGTCCCGGGAAAACAAAAACACTCCAGGATGTACTAAAACAACACACAAGTGAGAATGAAGTATAGTCCTCTGGCATACAAACAATGCAACGAGTTAAAAATAAATAAATCAGGATGACCACATGCCCCGCCCCGCTGTCTGAAAGTGGTAAGATCTACCATCTTACGTTGAGTAATGAGTGAAACTGATCTATCCTTAAGCTTGTTAGCTGAGGGCGGATAGTCTTGGCCAAGCCACTACAAAGATGGGGAGGTCCGACTCGCAGTCAATGCCCTGGACCTGATTGACGGGGACTTTCCCCAATCAAACGTGGTCGCCTGTCTCCTTCAAACACACTGAGACTGAAGGTGTGAAAGTCCAGTGGGCGAAAAAGAAAGTCATCCTCAGGACCCCAGAAGGAATGGTGTGCACAAGGGCATAACACCCAATGGGTCAAAGTGTGCATGTGCCCTTCTGAGGCACTCATATATCACTTTCTGGAGCCAGGAAGTGTGAAACAAAACTGGGCCATTACGTTTGGGTCCAGGATGCAAGGGCAATTTCCATCAAGTCCTCTTTTTTACTGAAGACCCCCTCAATGTTGTTCTTCACGGACCCCTATCCTGCAGGAGCAACATTTCCCGGATCGGTGAAAAGGGGGAAGCGGGTGAGCTCTGTCCTCAATTTAGCCTCAACTCAGCCATTCATCTCCTGCAACAGTGGGTCTTACATGGGAGTGTGATGGCCAACTTGGGTACTGAATCTGGGACTTTCCAGAGAGTCTAATGGAACGGTCAAATTGGACCCCTTACCCACAATGCTCCAGGTGCAGGGCGGGTAGGGTCTATTGGAAATCCCTTTACAACGAAGAGGAACTAGAGCTGTACTGCACCTTGGAAACAAACAATCCCAAACCAATACTGAAGGTGGAAAAAATGAACCCAAGAAAACAACAGAGTTAAGACGAAAGGCCGAATGCAAGAAGCGACATTTCGGGAGCCAGTTAAAAGTTTGCCGATGCAATCCGCAGTCAAGTGCCAATCAAGTTTCAACTGCGCATTTGGGTTGTTTTTTAACCACATGAACACACATTCCCCCAAAACCCGAATATTCGGGCATAGTTCATGGGGTGGTGTGTCACACGAGAACTTTTGCCAAAGAGGGAAAGATCCCTAAAGGATTGGTACAATTGCACGGAAGGAAGGCCTTAAGGATGGGAAGCCTTCCTCAGAAACCTCTGCCCTTCTGTGACTAAGAATGCAACCTGCTTTTCAGAAGCCTCCCTTCTTTGGGAAAGTGGGGTCGGATAAGGGTTGCCAGGCCCTTGGGAGGAGATGCTTCAGCCAGATGACGTTGGCAAAGGTGCCATGAGAAAGTGGAGGCAGGGAAAAAGGAAAAATAAAATAGCTTTCAGACTCCTTCCTCCAACCACCCACGTGACATCCCGACCCCCCTCGCGATTGTTCCGAGAAAATCGTAAAACCATTCTCCCTTCCTCGTCCCACCCAAAGCCTGTATGATTTTTATTAACATGAAAACTTATTATCACACTTAACCTTTCACACACAAAACATCTGTATGATAAAGTATATATAATTATGTATTAATTATATCTATATATATTATATATATATTCATTTATTTATGTGTGTGTCTCTCATAGTTTTTATGTGGTCCTTAAACTGATATCCAATATGGATTACCTACCACGGTTATGGTATTGACAATTTTAAATATTTTTTGCTCTTGCTCCGTAATGAACTGCGAAGGTAGTTTCTTTTTTCTTTTTTTACTGTTTACCCCACGGAAGCTGCCCAAGATGGACTATAACTGCCTCTGTTAGAGATTACTTCCTCGTCTACAAAGAATTTTCCCCTAGCTTGGTCAAGCTGCAGGGCAGCACCATCTTAACCTTTCCAAAATTCGTGGTTTTCTTACGATGTACACATGTGAACATTCAGGCGTGCTTGGTATACTTTGGGGGACACGGGACATGGAGACGGGGAGGAAGGCAGCCACGGAGAAGAAAGTGCAAAGAAAAGCCCAGGGCCATGGCAATGGGGTCGGCTTTGGAAGAGGAGGCCTGGGGGCACCCCGAGAAGAGAGCTTCAAGGTTGGCTTCCGGCAACTGACAGAGTTTGCAACGACTATCGAGCAATCGCTCCGCCACAATATGGCTGCAGAAAGGGTAAAATGCTATGATAACGCTCATGAGGATTTCAGTGGAATCACAGTTTGTCATCCAAGTGTCTTCTAACTTAAAAAAGAAATCACGTTATGACTGGCTTATGCTGCAGGCCCCGTTTCCTATCCAACTCTGATCGAAAGGAAACCCAGTGAAATACTGATATAAGTAAAGCAGAGTGCACATCAATGGAACTCCAGCACTGAAGACTGGGCACCAACTTGGAAGAGGGTACTAGTTCCAGGCAGAGGACACCAGAGGGGTAGGTGGGTAAAGCAGCTAATTTTGGAAACCCACTCCCGCCCTGCGTGTAGCAGCTTTCACCCTACAGCTGGAAGCTCTACTCTACTCCACTCTAGCCCTTGATCATCTCTGCGATAAAACCATGGTTAACTCCATCCTCTCTCGCTCAGGGCTGCAGCTATGAGATAGTCATGGATCGAGGTGGAGCTGTGGTTTCATGTTCAAGAGTTTTTATTTCAAAGGGAGAGGTAGTTTGGGGGGGGGGGGGAGAAGAAAATGGAAGCATTCAAGCATCCCCAGTGGCCATATCTGTCTGTCTTTCAAAGTTTGCAACAGTGCAAGGAATCGAATCCCCTTCCCCCTCTCCCTCCACTTCAAAGAAAATCACAGAGATCTGGGAATTTTCCAAAATACATTAAAGATGAAATAGCAGTAACACACACATATGTATAGACAATATCTTTTTTTTCTTCCTCAACATTTGCCGAGGGAGTCAAAAATGGCGCGGGGGGCGGGGATGCAAGAAATCAACTTGCCTTCTAGAGGGTTACACAAAGGCTGGAGAGAAAATGAGGTAATCCTAAAACGTTGGCCATGTTTGGCACGCACGCGTCTCGATGACGTTTGGGGTATTCCGCAAGTGCTGTTAACTCTTCCTGGGAATTAATGCATGATCTGATGTTGACAACGGTTTGCCAGCAGTAACCGACACTACCGGAACACGTGGAATGGTATTTCTATGACAGGATGGGGTACTCGTACTAATGGTGGTAAAGGAACTCTCCGAGACACACACACAACTTTCACCTGTGCTACCCCATCCGTGTTACTAACTCCGATATAGCAGGTCCTGGGCTTCCACTTATCCCCCTCAGTAATAATCTGAGATGGAGCATCAAACAGAGTTTTAGACAACGTGTACCACTCCCAACTGACTTCCTTAGCAGCCTGTGACCCAACTGGGCAGAGGGAAGGAGGAAGTTACCCGGGAGCACGTATGGGGCTCTAAACTGCTGCCGGTCAGGTATCGACAGTGGCATCTTCTGTTCAAGTTCAAGACTCAAGTTGGCATTACACACATATAAGGGTTGGATAGCTTGTGAAACAAGAGCATGAAAACGGGCAAAAACAGAAGCCCGGTTGGCTGTATTTGTTATTGGGCTGTGCTGTGCATACTGCAGATGAGGAATCAAATGTCTGAATGCACCCGGGAGTTGAAAATAAAACTATCTCCATTGCCCTACATCAAAGCAGCAGGCTGGGGAAAAGTTACAAGGTACCCTTCCCCCCACCCCCATGTGCAAGTCCACACCATGTGGAGGGAACATTCAAACATTCTCGCCCCCCGCTTCCATTATGAAGCACAGCAACAGGTACAACTGTGCGGGGAATCTTCTCATCTGTTTTAGGGCTCGCCAAATCGGGGGTCCTCAGGGAGAATCCCTTGGGATTTGAAAATACCCCCAAATACCCCCAAAGCAACAGATGATTTGTCTTTCAGACATAACACAAATCGACTTGCAGTTCCATTTAATCTTAAACCCCCATTGGCCATCCTGTTTAACCCGCTATCCTGCCCTTGACATGAAAATTCATCCACAAACTAGCTTTGGCCCTCGGCCGTGTCTCTCCTTTCTCTAAGTGCACAAAACTCAGCTTTCTTCACATTAAAGACCCTCAGACACTGCAATCCTAAGCAAAGTTAGACCCCTCTTAGTCCATTGAAGACAATGGGGGTAGAAAAGTGTCACTCTGCACAGGATTATAATGTTAACAATTTAACTCAGCCCGGGCTGACTCAAAACATAGCCGTTTTCAACTCTGCTTCCCACCGACTGCTCTGTCCTCTGACACTGAGACATCTCCTGTTATTCCTGTCTCTGTCGCAGAATCACGACCCACCTCTGACACTCGGACTTTGCAACTATTTGAGAAATGTTGCTTGAACCACGGACTGCACGTTCTTGAGATGTTTTCACACACCTTAAGTTTTTAAGAGGGGACCTTCCTCAGCCATTTTCCCTGATCTCTGCTACTCTGAGGCCAACTGGTTGAAAAGGGTTGTTTTCTGTTTTTACCACTTTTCACCGTGAATCATCTCTCGCAGTTAAAGAGCACCATAAGGTGATCTTGCAAAGTCCTAGCAATGCGTCAGACACATTTTTTCTGCGGCATCCTTACTACTTTCCAGCTTCTTTCACATCTAAACTTCCCACAGCCCTTAACACATGCTGTGTCCAAACTCATCTTCCTACCATGCTGATTTCCCACGTAACGGTTCCCTTTTCTCGAATATCGATCTTGGCTCAACACACCCGCCCTCACCCCACATCCTACTCTTCTTGGGCGCTTCCCATTTCCTCTTCTTTGCAGCACTGCAGAGATTTTTTTTCCTAAAAAAATCTGTTCTTAGGGGGAGCAGGTATTGTTTTGGAAGCAGTTAAGACACATAAAAGACACCACTTCACAGGCACGTTAACGGGGAAGGAGCAGACGGCAGGCTCTGCGTTAGAGATGCCCTCCCATTGTTGCTAGACCGCACAAGAATACATAACAGCACTTGGGAACCAGGGTAGACATTAACCCGTGAAGGGTTTCTGTAATTTGACAGACAAAGCCAGGCCTATCCTACGACACTCTGATAAACTCTGCAGCGTGAGCTGCTCCAGAGCTGAGCATCCTCACTCAGAGATGGAAATAAAGGTGACTGCTATGGGACGAACTGATTGTTATATTTTCCCAAGGGAGGCAGATGCCGTTTTCGTTCATTGATGTTGTCCGGTGAGTCTGCCAGGACATCCATTTCTTGGTGGTTTAGTTTCATTCAACAATGCTCTACAGGATGCTCTAGGTTCACCTCCCAGTTGGGGAGCCACCCAGGGACCTGAATAACTCGCATGGAAGAGTTGAGCAAGACCTCCTGATAGCAAAAAAACGGGAATTCCAATCTTGGCCACAAAGGGTTCACAGACTTTTACGTCCACAGGAGAGCAGCCGGTTCGTTTTCTTTTTCCCTTTGCAGATATTCCACTCTGTGGTTTTGGAAAAGCTGGATTCCAGGACACCAATCCTCGAAGAAGGTAGGCTCTTCAGCGGCGAACAGCATCCCAACCTCCCGTCCCCGAAAGGCGGCTAATTCGCCCACCCCGAACATTAAGAAGCTGCCGAAAATGGCACCGAGCTGGATGAGATTTCTGCCGATTTCACAATAGTGATGACGCTGGTGGTGGCGACTTTGGCTGAGGTGATGGGGCCCCTGGCAACCGTGCGGGCAAAGGTCTGCAGCGCCTCGTACTTGGAGCGGAGGGCGTCCAGCTCGACCTTCATGCTGCTATTCTCTCGCGCCAGCTTCTCCACTTCCTGCTGCAGCTCGACCCGCTGCCTCTCCAGCTCTTCCTTCTGGGTCACCCGCTTGATTCGGCAGCTGGCGGCGTAGCCCCGGTTCTTGAGCGTGCGCCGGCGCTGCTTCAGGCGGATCACCTCCTCTTTTGTGAGGCCCCTCAGGTGCTGGTTCAGCTCCCGCACTGACATCGACACGAGTTCATCGTCACTCAGCACCGGGCCGTTCTCTCCCGACTCCTCCTTAACCTGCAGATATCAATAGCACAGCACAGAGGTAAAAACGTAAGAATGTAAGAAGAGGCGTGCGGGATCAGACCTACAGTCTATTTAGTCCAGCATCCTGACTCACACAGTGGGCAACAAGTTCTTCCGGAGGGCCATCAACAGGGCATAGAGGCCGAGGCCTTCTCCTGATGTCGCCTCCTGGCTCTGGGATTCAGAGGGTTAGTGCCTCTGAATGTGGAGGTTCCCCTCAGCCACCATGGCCAGTAGCCACTGATAGACTTCTCCCCCATGAATCTCTCTCATCCCCTTTGAAAACTGTTTATTCCTGTGGCCATCACCCCATCCTCCGGCAGTGACTTCCACATTTTAATCACTCTCTGTGTAAAGCAGTATTTTCTTTTGTCTGCCCTGAACCTACTGCCCATCAGCTTCATTGGATACCCTCAAGTTCTAATCTTTTGGGAGAGGGAGAAAAATTTCGCTTTGTCAACTCTCTCCATCCCATGCGTAATTTCAGAAACCTCTGTCACATTCCCCCGGAGTTGTCTCTTGTCTAAACCGAAAAGTCCCAGGCTTTTCAGCCTTTCCTCACAGGGGAGGGGCTCCAACCCCCGAATCATCTTGGTCGTACTTTTTCCAGTTCCGCAATGTCCTTTTGGAGATATACGGTGACCAGAACTGTACACACAGTATTCCAAATGAGGCAATGGCAGAGGCCAGCTGTCATGTGTACACTTGCTGCCCTACTGGTAAATGCTGGACAGATCTGGATCGAGACATTCCATGGCCAGGTCCCACACGCTGGCCCACAGTGCACCACTCTTCAGCCTGGGTCGTTACTTTTTCTTTTTTTTAATTATCAACTGCCTTTCTACCTCATAGAAACTCAAGGTGGCTTACAATGTAAATAATATTGACTGTCCTCCATGAATCGATCTAACCCCCTTCCAAAGCTTTCTAGGCCCGTGGCCATCACTACATCCTCTGGCAGAGAATTCCACATTTTTAATGACTTGCCATGATTTTTCTAGCCCACCTGTCAATCCAAGAAAGTCCTTACGGTAAAACACTAAATTGACCAGACCCCTCTGAAACATCCAACAACGTCAGCGAGCTGGTAAATGTTTTTCTGTTGCCCAGTAAGATGCGTCAACTTCTTTGCAACACTCGCTTGAACGTAATTATCACTAGGGTTTGAATAAAGCTTTAAAGGTTTTCAAAGGCATTCTTTTATCTCAGATACCCTTACGACAACCGCGCAATACCGGGCCGTAATATTACCCCCATAGTGCAGACCAGGGTTCCCCAACCTCTGTTGAGCCTGTGGGCACCTTTGGAATTCTGGCATGGTGTGGCAGTCGCAGCTATAAAATGGCTGCCATGGGAGGCGGAGTCACCCTCAGAATACGAGGGAGTGAACTTATAAATAACTCTGATAGTAACCCTTCAGCATTTTAGACAGAAGATCCGTTGAACAGGAGACCTTTGAAAATTAATGTATTGTTAGTGGGTGCCATAGTGGCCACGGCACCACGTTGGGGACCCCTGGTGTAGAGGGAGCACAAAACCGCCCTGATAGGATCTGTAAGTAGTAGTAGACCCATGTTGAGTTGTAGTACGAATACTCATGAAGAGGATAGTTACAAGCAATGCTCCCTCTAAGCTGTGGAGTCTTGTGAGCAAAAATTCTACTTCGTGAGCTACTGGCATTAAAGCTGTGAGTGAGCCATTTGGCTCCTGCATAAATTTGTTTGGTCTGGAGCCATCTTTCCCGAGCGAAGACAAAAATGTGTGAGCTGGAGGCTAAGAACCTGTGCGTTAGCTCACACAAACTCAGCTTAGAGGGAACACTGGTTACAAGTATTTACAGGCTGTACGTACGCTGACTGCGCGTTTCTGTCCGCCTCAGCAGACCCTGCAAAAATTTCAGAGCTCTGAGGGTTTGGCTGCTCCACGCCCTGCAGAAGTTTTGAGATGCAAGGGTTTGCTGATGGTCAGGAACTGAAAGAGTAGCTCCTTCCTTCCTTCCTTCCTTCCTTCCTTCCTTCCTTCCTTCCTTCCTTCCTTCCTTCTCCCTCCCTCCCTCCCTCCCTCCCTCCGTATCAACTTCAGGATGCTGTTTGCAAGTAGCATCCCAAACCCCTCTTCCCCTAAGGATACAAAGGGAGGTTCAGAGAAATCCATGGCTGTTATCAGGTCATCAGGAAATCTGCCATTGGACTCAAAGGTTAGAAACCACCTTACGCTGAGTCGGGCCCTCAGTCCATCCAGCTGGGACTAAGGGGCCGAGAAGCATTTGCCAGCCTTGAGACCCCAAATCCTTCTCACTGGAGATGCCGGGGGATTCAATAAGGGCCCTTTACACTCAAGAGAATGCACTCTAAAGCAACTATACGCAATTTCCTGAAAATTCCCACGAATCATACAAAACTCCAGCTGAGCTACAGCCCTGACACTGAATGTTATTCAAATCCAGTTAAGGTTGTCTTTTTTTAAAAAAATATATATATATATGAATGCCTAATTGTTTTCTGGAAACATGGTATAGCTACATACGCCAGGGGAGATAATTCGGCGGCGGGCTGTGGAGCAGCTTCTGGAGGACATGATGAAGGTCTGGACCCGACATTAGTTATGTCGTGCCTTTGATAGCCCGTGAGTGAAAGTGGGCTTCCTTTTCGTTCTCTTTTTCTGCCAATGTGATATTTACCCGTTTTTAAATTTACATAAGCTACTTTGAGTCCCGTTAAGCGGGTGGAGGGGAACGCGGGATATATACTTTTTAAGAAAACAAGCTAGATTCGAGTGCTTATAGCACCTTAGAGACCAACAAGGTTTTCGGTATATGAGCTTCCGAGAGTCGACGCTCTCTTGGTATCAGACAAAGGGGGCGTTGACTCTCAAAAGCTTCTACCCTGAAAATTCAGTTGGTCTCCAAGGCACTATAAGCACTCGAATTGAGCCATTCTACTGCAGAACAACACGGCTAACCTCAGAAACTTCAGTAAATAAACAAATCTTAAGGAGAGCCAGAGAGAAGGCTAATTCGGGTGATTCGTCAGTGCGAAAATAACTGAAGGCAGAGCCCGAGACCCTCGTTCATCAAAGCCAGCTAACCAGAGGTCTCTGTAGCCTCTTCAGCAGAGCAACCCCCTTCTTTGGTCCTTGGCATCTGATTCTCAGAGGTGTACTGCCTCTGAACGTGGAGGTTTTGTTTAGCTATCCTGGCCTGCTCTCTGCAAATCCGCCTAGCCTTTTTGTGAAATTGGACCGAGCGCCTCTCCTCTTACCTTTAATGCTTTGTTCGGTTTGGGATTAGCCGTCATAACCTGGGCGCAGTCTCCTGGACAGAAGTGCTCAGAAATGGCAACTGGAAGGAGAGAGAAAGAAAAGGGGGATGTGTTAAAACATCCCACGGGTTTGGAAACCAAACTGCCACCCACCCCCCGAACCACCACAAGACAACACAGACCTAAGACACTCCAAACCAATAATTTTCTCTTGCATACACAGTGCTTAGAAGAAGAAGAGAGAAGAAGAGATTGGATTTATATCCCGCCCTTCACTACCCGAAGGAGTCTCAGAGTGGCTTACAATCTCCTTTCCCTTCCCCTCCCCACAACAGACACCCTGTGAGCAGTGTTCCCTCTAAGCTGAGTTAGTGTGAGCTAGCGCATAGTTCTTTAGCCTCCGGCTCACACATTGTTGTCTTAGCTCAGGAAGGATGGCTCCAGAGAAAACTAATGAATGCAGCAACCAAATCGCTGGCTCACAACTTTAATGCCAGGAGCTCACAAAGTAGAATTTTTGCTCACAAGACTCCACAGCTTAGAGGGAGCATTGCCTGTGAGGTAGATGGGGCTGAGAGAGCTCTTTCAAGAACTGCTCCTGAGAGAACAGATCTGAAAGAACTTGTGACTGACCCAAGGTCACACCAGCAGGTGCATGTGGAGGAGTAGGGAATCAAACCCGGTTCTCCCAGATTAGAGTCTGCGCTCCTAACCACTACACCAAACTCGCTCTCAAAGTCGGATGTCAGTACTTTTTCCTCATTATGGTCACACTCCTTAATGTTGTGGTTCTCAGACTTTTCAAAGAGAGACCCCGCTTCTAGATTTATAATGAGTTTGTATCTTAGGTTGCATGTTTAGGATTTCTACACAGACAGCACTACTAAGCAACAGGCCATATCCCATAGCAGGCCGTATCCCAAACACGAATTTGCCCTCAAGCCTCCGCCGCCTTGAGCCTCCTCTCCTTGTTCACCCTATTTCTCTTCTCCCCTCTCCTGTCCTCATGACTCACCTGCAGGAGAAGCATGATGCACTTTTGGGTCCTGACCCACAGTTTAGCAACCATCAGCTTGACTAGTTCTTAAACCCGCAAAATTCTCACTCCACCCTTCCAAATGCATGCCAGTCTCCAGGGCTGATTCAAGCTGTTTTGGTGGAGCAAAACATATGTGTGTGTGTCTGAGTGAGGGGCAAGGTGGTGTCGGGACCAAATTTTGTTGAGAGAGAGAGAGAACATAAGAGAAGCCGTGTTGGATGAGGCCAATGGCCCCTCCAGTCCAACACTCTGTGTCACACAGTGGCCAAAACCCAGGCGCCGTCAGGAGGTCCACCAGCAGGGGGCAATCAAAAAAGAATCTTAGAGTTGGAAGCCAGAAGATCAGAAGTTCTCCAGAAGAACCTCCAGCAGTTCCGTAGAGCCGTGAAAACTGAGCTGTTTCACCAAGCGTTCAAATAAGAACTGACTGCACCGGCTGGGTCGCACTAGCACTTTACCATAGGAGGCCGCCGTATTTATTTAATTTTATTGTACTTATTGTATTTTATATTTTGTATTCGTTGTTTTAAATTGTATGTTGTTTTAACCTGTTGTAAGCCGCCCTGAGCCGTCTGGGCAGGAGGGCAGGGTAGAAATCCAATAAATAAATAAATAAATAAATAAATAAATAAATAAATAAATAAATAAATAAATAAATAAATAAAGAAAGAAAGAAAGAAAGAAAGT
>NW_015172553.1:245246-275601 GCF_001447785.1 Gekko japonicus | reverse complement strand
GAACTGTTTAAGGCTGTGAGTCTGACGGGGAACTGTGAGAAAAGTTGAACTGTGACAGCGAGAAAGTGTCTTATAAGCGCTTTTAAAAGTCAACAGTTGTGGAGGAAGATCCAGTGAAAAGAATGGAAGCGTTTAAAAGCGAAACCGGAATTGAAAAAAAAGAAAATCCATTCTCAAAGCTAGAGATCTTTTGAAAGGGCATGAAAGAGTGAGAATTTACAGCATATGAACTGAAAGCGTTAACAGCGACCCGAAGGAGGACTGGAAAAGCCGGAGAGAGGGAAACAGAAGAAGCTCCTCCATGAAATTGGGAATTTAAAAGAAGCCAGCACGCGAAGAATCGGTTCTGAATGCGCCTTGAGGAAACTTTAAAACAGAGCATCAGATGAACACTACTAATATACTAACATAGATAATATCTTTAACTGGTTTGAAGAAAGAAGTTTGACTGCACACAGAAGAAGCCTAAGAAGATAATTTGGACATTATTAACAGACTAATTTACAAGTTAATATGTCACTCAGCTTTCTCTCTCTCCCACTATATACCCTCCCCATTTCTCTACTTAAGCGAAATACCTCTCCTTTTTAGGAGAGTCAATAAAGCCTTTATTAAAAAAAAAAAAGTGTTCCATCTATAGGTAAAGGTAAAGGGTTCCCTTGCTCAAAAGCTAGATGAATCCGACTCTAGGGGGCAGTGCTCATCTCCGTTTCCAAGCCGAAAAGCCAGCACTGTCTGAAGACTTCTCCGTGGTCATGTGGCCGGCATGACTAGATGCCGAGGCGCATAGAACGCTGCTAACTTCCCACCAAAGTGGTACCTATTTATCTACTTGCAATTTCTTGCTTTTGAACCGCTAGGTTGGCAGTAGCTGAGGCCGGAGACGGGAGCTCACTCCATCACACGGCACTCAGGTCTCGAACTGCTCAGCTATAGACCTTCCAGTCTGCAGCTCAGCATCTTAACCTCTGAGCCACCACGGCCACAGGTTCCTATCTATACCTGGTGGCTAATAGCCACTTAGGGACCTCTACGCCATGTTTCTCCAATCCCCTCTTGAAGCTGTATGTGCTTGTAGCTGCCGCCACTTCCTGTGGCAGTGGGTTCCACGTGTTAATCAGAGAACAGGGGACAGCCAAAGGCCCTCTGCAGCCCACGTCTTCTCCAAGTGAACAAGCAGAGACCCTTGCAAACATGCTGTGCCATGGTAAGGGTCTGCAACTCGGGCAATGGTGCCGCCTCTAGAACACAGCGACTGTCCCAGGTGGCAGATTTGGGCCGGCTCTCCAATGCTCCCTCTAAGCAGTGGAGTCTTGTGAGCAAAAATCCTACTTTGTGAGCTGCTGGCACGAAAGCTGTGACCGGGCGATTTGGCTGCTGTGTAAATCAGTTTGCTCTGGAGCCCTCCTTCCTGAGCTGAGACAAAAATGTGTGAGCCGGAGGCTAAAGAAACTGCGAGGTAGCTCGCACTAACTCAGCTTAGAGGGAACACTGCTGCTCTCCCACCTGGTGCCCCCATCCGGAAGAGATGGCTCTCCTTCCCTCCTCTATTTCCTTCTCACGGGAGTCTGACCACCAGTGTTTCCTGCAAGCTGAGTTAGTGTGAGCTAGCTCACAGGTTTTTTTAGGCTCCGGCTCACAATTTTAATCTTAACTCAATAAGGATGGCTCCAGAGCAGACTAATTTATGCAATAGGAGGAGGAGGAGGAGAAGGAGATTGGATTTATACCCCACCCTTCCCTCAGAGTCTCAGAGCGGCTTACAAACTCCTTTCCCTTCCCCTCCCCACAACAGACACCCTGTGAGGTAGGTGGGGCTGAGAGAACTCTGACAGAAACTGCTCTTTTTCAAGGACAGCTCTGACAGAACTATGGCTTGGCCCAAGGTCATCCAGCAGGTGCGAGTGGAGGAGAGGGGGAATCAAACCCAGTTCTCCCAGATTAGAGTCCGCGCACTTAACCACGACACCAAACCGGCTCTCAGAAGACAGCCAGTTCCACTGTGGGCCTGATAGAAGCCCTCTGGGGGGCGCCTTGATCCAGCCCCTGGGCTGCATATTTGACACCCCTTATTTAAACACTATATCCCTGAAAATATTATACATGTCTACAGTAGACTTGAGAATTCTCATTCTCTGGTCCTGTCACTAGGGTTTCCAACTTCCAGGTGGGGCCTGGAGATCTCTCAGAATCACAGCTGTTCAGCCTACAGAGCTCAGTTCTCTGGGAGAGGATGGCTGCTTAGGAGGGCAGACTCTATGCTGTTATACATTGCACCCTCCCCTTTCCAAACACAGCCTCCCCCAGGCTCCACTCCCAAATCTCCAAGTCCCACAGGTGTGTGCGTGTGTGTGTGTGTACGTCAGTCCTGTTGTGCGTGTGAGCACAACCCTTAACCACGACACCAAACTGGCTCTCAAACTGGCTCTCAGTAGCAGTTCTCTCAGCAGTCAAATCGCTCGCTCACAACTTTAATGCTAGCAGCTCACAAGGAAGAATTTTTGCTCACGAGACTCCACAGCTTAGAGGGAGCATTGCTGACCACCCTTCCTGGTAGCCAAACCCTTGCCGGAGGAAGGAATGTTGTGGAACTTCAGGAAGCCACTCTATTTTATTTAAAAGAGAGAGAGAGAGATGGGGGCAGCGAAGAGGTAAAGAGGGTGAAGAACTCTCGTCCCTGGGTGGTAACAAGCAGTGAAGGGCAGACGGTGGAGAAAGACGACTCCTGTTGCAGGAGATCTTATGTGACCACATGCAAGGAAACATCAGAAGAACGTATCTAGGCTCCCAAGTTCAGGCTGAGGTGGTACGATAGTGTGTCTCTCTGTGTTGGGACTTCTACACACTATAACTATAACACTGTGGCTCAGTGGCAGAGCATCTGCTTGGCATGCAGGAGGTCCCAGGTTCGATCCCTGGAGTCTCAGCTTCACAGGATCAGGTAGCAGGTGATGTGAAAAGACCTCTTCCTGAGACCCTGGAGAAAATCCTCAGAAAACGTCTATGTTATAAGCCATGGATTTAATACATTTAACACTAAAGTACGAAAAGCATATCAAAGTGTCAGTTTGCTGTCCTAAACAATCTACATCATCCTAGTTTGGTTAAGTGGTTAAGTGCGTGGACTCTAATCTGGGAGAACCGGGTTTGATTCCCCACTCCTCTACTCGCAGCTGCTGGATGACCTAGGGCAAGCCATAGTTCTGTCAGAGCTGTTCTCTCTCGGCCCCACCTGCCTCACAGGGGAGGGGGAGGGAAAGGAGTTTGTAAGCCGCTCTGAGACTCCTTTGGGTAGTGAAGGGTGGGGTATAAATCCAGTCTCCTCCTCCTCCTCCTTCTCCATCTCAAACTCCTATCAAAGGGAATGAATATGTATCAAAGCTGCTTGACAGTTCAAATTCGCAATTGAGTCCATCTTGAAATAATATAACCAAGTGTCCTTAGAAGACCTCTGTGGTGAAAATCAAAGTTCGCGACATGCTGAACTTCTTCAGGTTATCTCCGCATCGTTTAGCTAGTCACTTAACAGGGACTGCATTAAACTAAAGGCAATACAACATCGGCTGGAACAGATCCAAAAACTCGACGGGCATTCGAGAGTCACAGTTTTGAGAAACCTCTTTATCAAGAGCTGACCACCACAATTGCTGGCATATTAACAACAGAACATAGCGGCCTCCTTATTTACAAAACAAAATGATATAATTCAAGTCGGGCTCGGGAGATAACGTGAAGAAGTTTGGCGTCTCACGAACTTTGAATTGCCACACACTTTGATACATATTCATTCACTTTGATATGAGCTGGAGATGGATGATATACATAGCTTAGGACAGTAAATTAGACACTTTGATATATATTTTTTGTACTTTATTGTTAAACGTATTAAATTCATGGCTTATAACAGACATTTTCTGAGAATTTTTTTCATGGTATTTTGGTTAACTCTTTAAGTAAAGGCTTCCCCTGCTCGAAGGCCAGTCAAATCTGACTCTAGGGGGAGGTGCTCATCTCTGTTTCCAAGCCGAAGAGTCAGCGCTGTCCAAAGACGTCTCCATGGTCATGTGGCTGGCATGACTAAATGCTGAGGCGCACGGAACGCTGTTCCCTTCCCACCGAAGCGGTACCTATTTATCTACTTGCAATTTCTTGCTTTCAAACTGCTAAGTTGGCAGGAGCTGGGACCAGAGACGGGAGCTCACTCCGTCACGCAGCACTCGGGTCTCGAACTGCTGAACTACCGGCCTTCCGGTCTGCAGTTCAGTGTCTTAACTAACCTCTGAGCCACCTTGAGCCCTTTATATTTATGAGGTCCTAGAGATCCACTGCCACTCTAAGAGGACAATACTACCCTTGACGGACCAAGGTTCTGATTCAGTAGAAGGCAGCTTTGCGTGTGTTGCCAGGAGACAACACAGAACAACAAATCCCATTCTTGTCCACGCCACCAACAGGCAAGCCTCGCTTGAGCACTCTTGTAAGAAACCCGGCTTCAAATCCACACCCAATTGTGATGCTTGCTGGGGGGGGGGGGAGCTTGGGCCAGTCTCCATCTTAGCCAAGTCAACCCTCAGAAGGATTGTTCCTGGGATAAAAATGGGGGAGAACCATTTAACCCCCCTTCAGCTTCTTGGAAGAACATACCTACATACATAAGGTGCCTTCTACTGAATCAGAACCTGGGTCCATCAAGGTCAGTATTGTCTACTCAGACTGGCAGCGTCTCTCCAGGGTCTGAGGCGGAGGTCTTTCACATCATCTCCTGCCTGGTCCTTTTAGCTGGAGATTCCGGGGATTGAACCAGGGACCTTCTGTATGCCAAACAGATGCTCTGCCACTGAGCCACAGCCCCTCTTTACAGCTCTCCAGGGTCTCAGGCGGGAGGTCTTTCCCGTCACCTCCTGCCTGGTCCTTTTTAGCTGGAGATACCGGGGATTGAACCTGGGACCTCCTGCATGCCAAGCAGAGGCTCTGCCACTGAGCCACGGCCCCTCTTGACAGCTCTCCAGGGTCTCAGGCAGAGGTCTTTCACATCACCTACTGCCTGGTCCTCTTCACCTGGAGATGCCAGGGATTGAACCTGGGGCCTCCTGCATGCCAAGCAGAGGCTCTTCCACTGAGCCACAGCCCCTCTTTACAGCTCTCCAGGGTCTCGGGCGGAGTTCTTTCCCATCACTTACTGCCTGGTCTTTTTTAACTGGAGATGCCAGGGAATGAACCTGGGACCTTCTACATGCCAAGCAGAAGCTTTACCGCAGAGCCACGGCCCGTCCCCAGAAGGGTGGGATGCAAAGAGATGATACCTTCACAGAGGTATGGAAGCACCACTTGACGTATTGGGTTACGGCCCAATCAGGGTACAGTCAAGAAGGGCCAACCCCCTTGGAACTCTGTAGTCTTTCCACTGACCCCCATCTCGCCACTAAGTATTTCACACTCACCACCCCGCAGTTTGAGAATATGAGCTTCAGTGACCATCACTGCTATGCCTTCTTGAAAAATAACTTCTTCCCCACAGTAGGAATCAAAGCAACAAGAGGCACTCTTAGGGAAGGCACTGTAGTGCCCTTGTGTTAAAAGATTTCTGTGAGTGGGGGGGGGAGCATTACCCCCCCCATTAACAAACCACCATTGTGGCACACGTTTTGGGGACTCCACACGCATTTGGTGAGACCTGTTCAAACAGTTCTAAAATGGGATCGGGGCGGGGAAGGTCTCTAAGGAAGCTCTCCGGGTGAATCCGCAGGTGTTTCTTCATACCGAAAAGTTGCCTCGCTGTAAGCAGCTTGGAAAGAATATGATTCTGACAGCTCCGGCAGAATGCCAAGAAATCTTGGGAACAAGCTGTGACTGAGTGGCGGAGCACCTGCCTGGCACGCAGAAGGTCCCAGATTCAATCCCCGGCGTCTCCAGTTAAAAAATCTGAGCAGACAATACTGAAGATGGACCAGGGGTTTGATTCAGCAGAAGGCAGGTTCACGTGTTTGTGTGAACTGGCACGGCACAAAGGCGTAGAGAAACCCGAAAATACGCGGAAAGGAACCTGTCGAGCTGCCTTATACGAATTTTACTGTCACGGAATGCCCTCTAGCCGTGTCTCGTCTGCTCCGACGGACACTGGCTCTTCCATGGTTCAAGGCCTTCTCCAGCCCTGGTTTTGTTCAGCTTTTTACATAGAGCTGCCAAGGATATGCCCTGTTTTTGTTTGTTTTAATAACGCGCGAAGCAGGGGCTCTTCTCCCAAAGCCCGAAACACGGAGGACACTCGAGGATGATGCTTTTCGGTGGCCGGCCTGGAAAAGAATTCCAGGCTCCGCTGGGGCTCCTGAAAAATGTGCGCCGGGGAAGGGAAGCCCACCGTTGCAACAAGCAGCAGAAGACACAAGCCAGAAGGCACCAGAGAACCCAGTGCGCCACCAGCTCAAGGCACATTTAGTAAGAAATTGGGGCAGAGACGGGCAGGTAAGGATGTGCAGCGGTTGGCATCCAGATGCCCATTTCTGTGCAGGTGTTCCTATGAACACCCCTACTGGCTTTGGGGAGATCCTTCCCCCCTCTCCCCCCCCCCCCGCAATCCTGCTGAATCAGCCACACGCAGTGGACCAATATATGGGAGACCCAGGTTCGAATCCCCACTCAAAAGTGGTTCCAGGGAGGATGGTTTCCTATGATCAATTATTTAGAAAATAGCGAAACAATTCCAAACAACCCGGCCTATAGAAATTTACTGTCCTTTTGATTGCGTTGTGCTGTATTTGATTATATTACAATCCAAAATAGTTTTAAAGTTAACATAATTTCCTGTTTGTATTGAACTTCTTGATTTTAGTTATCTGACCTAATGAAAACCTGTGATCTTTTTTCCTACCCTCATTGAATGTTATCTAGTGTTGAAATAGTTTTTGTATCACTATTTATTGCCGAACACTGTTGTAACAGTATTGGAAAAATTTAATAAACTATAGATTTTTAAAAAAAAGAATCCCCACTCAGCTACGGAAACTCGCTGTGTGACCTTGGCTTGGGCCCTCTGTCTAGGCTCAGACCTACCTTGCAGGGATGCTGGTGGCAAGGGTGACATGGAGAAAGGGGTGAAGGATGCTGTAAGCGGCTCTCAGTTCCCCCCATGGGGAAAGAAAAGCAGGGTATGAATGGGTAAACACAGTGATAGTTAAATAAGATTGGAAGAGTACAAGGAATCGAGGCCACAAAGATAAATCTTGCTAGCAACCATAAACAGAATGTTTCTCCCTTGGCCTTAAAGATTACTTGATAGTAATCTGCCCCCCCCGCCCCTCAGCCCCCCCCCAAAAAAAAACCTAGGTTAAGAAGTGGGATTTCTGAACCAAGGACAGCTCCCTGTCTCTTTGTGCCTGCCCGGCTGGGCTCCGTTTGTCCAGAACGTTCGATTAAAAACAAAAACCAGGAGAACCCCTGACCTTCCTTTCCCGATCTGTATCCCAAGTTAACAGCGACTAAAAACTGCTTTTACAAGTAGCTACTTGTTTTGTTAGAAGCCCGCAAAAGTGGGATATTTTTTTTTTGCACTGACTTATTCTGGCGACAGAAAACAGGATCTCCCCCTGTCGCAGAATCGGAGACAGGGCGTCCTTTACAAACAAACCGACGGAGAACTTTTCATTCTAGACCTCTAGAATGGGCCCTCGACGGTCACCCCCCTCTTCTTCACGACTGATCCTGCGGAGAATCGGAACCATCGAGCGCCCACTGAACCACCTCTCTCTGTCCCCCCCCACCTGTGCATCCCTGCCCCCCCCCCACTGAAAAGCAACAATTCCTTTTAAAGGAGACGGCCACAGACGCAAGCACAGAAAAAAGACCCACAAGACAACCAAAACAACGACGAACAGGTTGCAGGAGACAACACCACATACGTTATTATACACACATGGAGAACGGTCTCTCTCTCTCTCTGGGCACGGTTTGCTCACCCCCTAAGGCTGTGGAAAGGGCTTCGCTGCTTTTCCCAGGCGTGCAGAGGGTGGGGCCCCACGGCCACAGGAAAAAAACCTTTTATTTTCCCCCTCCCTTTTTTTTCACTGACCGAGACAGGCCCCCTTTCGCTCTTGCCTCGGGCACGCTGGCGGAAACTACAATCCCCCTTCCCTTCCTAATCGGTGCAGAAGAGACGGTCTGCCTGTCTAGACCTCGCGCCACAGCCTTTCCACCTGCATCGCGGGTGACACCGCCGGAGTGCCTGCCGCCGTCGCGCCAGCGTGCCTACCTACCTCCAGAGAAGAGGGCAATGCAGCGGTGACATCACAGCGGCACCCGGAGCCACACCAGCCGGGGCTGGCACACGAAGGGCAGTTGTTGGTGGGGGGGAGAGAAAGCAGTGCACGGGGGACCGGGGTGGATGGGAAGGGGGAGACCGTCTGGACGGAGCCCCGCTTTCCGCCTTCTTCGGCCCCCACCCCGTTCGGAAAAGAACTTGTCTACACCATGTCACACATTCTAATCATTCATGAAAAAATGGGGGGGGGGAACGGGGGGGAGAGAGAGGGGAAAAAAACGAAGCAAAGCATCCCAAGCATGATTCCTTCCCGATAGTTGCCATGGTGACCTTGGGAAAGTAGCCAACCCCAGACGGTAGCCATGGAAACAAGAGAAGCCCAAAAGCAAAGGATGTCTTGAGGGGGTCATTCTCTGTGCAAAAGACAGGGACGGAGGACGGAGGGTAAACAAACTCATTCATTTCAGGGATGCTGTCCCAGGGGAAGGGGGGCACAGAGAGGGTGCTGAAAGAGAGCCGTGGGTGCAAAAACTGTAGGGGGGGGGAATGTCTGTCTCAGCTCCAGCTGCTTTTCTCACTTGACTTGCGGCATGGCGTGAGCAGTGAGGGTGGGGGGGGTTATCCAGATCAAGACACACCTGTTAAAACCCTGTCCATCCCATCCATTTATGGCCTTGCCACTTCTTTAAAGACACAAATATGGAATGTTACAATACAGAATGGTGCCTCTGAGCAGGTGCAGAGCACCTCTCCCTCAGTGGCTCCCTGCATGTTTGGAATTAAAGAGGGAAGATTCCTTTAAGTACGCCTAACCCCAATGCACCTGTTTTTAAAATTTAAATTCAGCCCAACTTCCTCCTCTCTCCGCGACAAACTCTGGCCACCTTTTTTTTATTTTCCTTTTTTAAACTTTTCATGTTTTGAAAGTTCAGAGCGACTCCCGAACCGCTGTTCGGCCTCAGATGGGATCCTGCACTTGACTCGCTCTGCTTGTTTCAGTGAGAACCCGAGCAGAGGAATATGATGGGGGAAAGCTACGAGAAGGAGAGCTGGAACGCAGCCTGTGTCAGAAAGGTCTGCTTCCAAATGAAACAGAAGTCCAGTGGCACCTTGAAGACTGAACGTTCATTCCCCTACGAACACCTTAAAGACTGAATGTTCATTCCCCTACGAACACCTTAAAGACTGAACGTTTATTCCCCTATGAACTTTCGGGAGGCTGGTAAAAATATTCGCGGACACCCGGGAAGCGAAACAACCCCCCCCCCCCGCCCATGCAGTTAAGTTGTAAGTCAGAAAGGACAAGAGAGTCCAGGAAATTGCTCTATATACATTCTGTCCAGGATAAACTGCAACAGGGTTCCGTTCTAGCACACCATCAATACACATGGTATCTCACGGCGTGCCCCCACCCCAAATTTACAACCTGAGCTCTTTGAAAGAGGGAAGAATGACAAGAAATGCAGCCTGCAAGACGAAATGCCTAGGGCAAAGGGCCATGCACTGAAGACTTAGTGGAAAAGGTGAACTTCGGAGGGAGAAAGACGGGGTTGCCGGGGAGGGGGGTTCCGTAGGAGAACAGGCGGAGATGTAAGAAAGCAGGGAAGTGTTGTTGTTTTTTTTCCTTCTGGGGAACTGGAGCAGCAGAAAGCTGCAAGAGAACAGGAGATATGGGCGGCAAGCCAAGGGTGGGGCAGGGTTCTGGAAAGAATGCGTGTGCAGCAAACTGTATCCGCTTGGCCTGGGACCCCCGGTTACCTTGTACGTGGAGAGCCCTTCCCAGACACTCTGGCATTCCGTTGCAGCTCTCCTCGCCCGCCCTCATGTTTGCTCCCTGCCGGGCACCCCCGAAGCTCCCTCGCAGCTGCTCCGAAGGGTCCCTCTGCGGAAGGCAGGCTGGACGGGCAGCCGAGGCATGAAGGCGGGGTGGCTGGAGAGCAGCGGGGCCGACGGACCTTTTTGGAGAGAAATGTCTGGGAAGCAGAGTGGAATGTGGCAGGAAAGGAAGTGGGCCGCCCTCCCTTCTCCGCGTGCTAGGTATGCGCACAGGCGCTCGCTCGCTCACAGGGAGAGTGTGCAATCTGTCGGTGCCATAGCTGTGCAATGAGTCACCAGCTGTTTACAGAGCAAGAGAGAGAGACAGCTTGCATTCCCACAGAACCAGAAACACTTCCTTCTCCCCCCCCCCCCACTCCAAGCCCTAAAAGGAAAGAGACCACACTGGACTCTCCCTGTTCTTGGCGAAAAACGAAAAAGGGGAAGTCGAAAGAGAAAGAGCGGCGGGGAGGAAGGGAGAGCAAACGCCTGCTACACCCCGTGAGAGAAGCAGCACGGGAACGTTTTGAAGGCCGTCAGCTGATGGAAAGCGCATTAGAGGCGTGCTCGGAGAGGAGAGACACCGCGCAGAGTCCCCTCCCCACCACACTTCTCCTTCCCCCAACTCTCTATTTTGGAAAGGGAAAAAAGAGAAAGTCACAACACCACCCTGTGACTTCCGGCTGCCTTCGGGTCACCTGTCGCATTTCGTGGTCTTGTGCCTTTGCCCGCTGGGGCATTCTGCTCCGCGGGACGTTTGTGGTAAGCGCTCCCTCCCCACCCTGGCCACAACAGCCAAGAGTTCCAGAGGCAGTGTGCTACAGGGGTTTAGCTTCCTTTTGGAAGTGTGGGGGGAGAGACAGCAAGGGCGCACTGGGGCTTTGCAGGCCTTTAGTTATATCCCGTTTATTTACACAGCTATGTGCAGAATATGCATTGTCCATACTCGCAGGCAATGAAGCGTAAGGACCTGAGTAGAGCTCTGCTGGATCAGACCAAAGGCCCATCAAGTCCAGCATTCTGTTCACACACTGGCCGCCTTAGGAAGCCCACGAGCAGGATACCCCACAGCTTACCCCGTACCCCACGCTCCCCAGCAACTAATTCAAAGAGGTGTACTGCCTCTGGTACTGGAGAGAGTAAATATCCTTCATGGCTAGTAGCCACTGATAGCCCTGTCCTCCATTAATTTGTCCGCTCCCCTTTGAAAGCCTTCCGAGTTGACAGCCATCACTACACCCTGTGGCAGTGAGTTCCACAGTTCAACTATGTGATAGGTGAAGATGTAATTCCTTGGGTCTGTCCCGAATCTCCCACGCCTTCAGCTCCAGCGGGTGACACCAGGTTCTAGTATTGTGAAAGAGGGGAGAAACAGTCACCGTGTCCGCTCTTGCTGCGCTATGTGTCATTTTAGAGGTCATGTGCCCCCTAATTTGCACCAGGGCTCCGCCTGTCTCTCACAAGAGCTTCTGCGCTCACACACACAACAGGACTGACGTACACACGCACACACCTGTGGGACTTGGAGATTTGGGAGTGGAGCCTGGGGGAGGCTGTGTTTGGAAAGGGGAGGGTGCAATGTATAACAGCACAGAGTCTGCCCTCCTAAGCAGCCATCCTCTCCCAGAGAACTGAGCTCTGTAGGCTGAACAGCTGTGATTCTGAGAGATCTCCAGGCCCCACCTGGAAGTTGGAAACCCTAGTGACAGGACCAGAGAATGAGAATTCTCAAGTCTACTGTAGACATGTATAATATTTTCAGGGATATAGTGTTTAAATAAGGGGTGTCAAATATGCAGCCCAGGGGCTGGATCAAGGCGCCCCCCAGAGGGCTTTTATCAGGCCCACAGTGGAACTGGCTGTCTTCTGAGAGCCGGTTTAGTGTCGTGGTTAAGTGCGCGGACTCTAATCTGGGAGAACCGGGTTTGATTCCCCACTCCTCCACTTGCACCTGGCTGGATGACCTTGGGCAAGCCGTAGTTCTGTTAAGAGCTGTTCTTGAAAAAGAGCCGTTTCCATCAGAGCTCTCTCAGCCCCACCTACCTCACAGGGTGTCTGTTGTGGGGAGGGGAAGGGAGAGGAGTTTGTAAGCCGCTCTGAGACTCCTTTGGGTAGTGAAGGGCAGGGTATAAATCTAACTACTACTACTACTACTACTACTACTACTACTACTACTACTACTTCTTCTTCTTCTTCTTCTTCCAGTTCTGCTGCTGCTACTGCATCATCATAGGATTGCAGCTTACAGATACACATCTGAACAGCATGCTCAAGTTTGCAACAGCACAGACATTTTGATGCAGAGCAAGAGGTGTCAGTTATCAGACACTGTTAAATAAGCAAAATATTGCCAAGAGTGCGAATGTTTTAAGTAGGTTTTCATTTTAAGTTAAGAAAACCCCCTTTCTAAAGTTTATATCTCCGCTACTTGGCGTTACATTTCATGACACATGTGGCTCGGCCCAACAAAGTCTCATTTATGTCATATCCGGCCCTCATAACAAATGAGTTTGACACCCCTGGTTTAAACTAATTCTGTCCACCATTAATTTGCTAGATCAAGATGGGTCGCCGTGTTAGTCTGTCTGTGACAGGAGAAAGGAGCAAGAGTCCAGGAGCACCTGAAAGACTAACAAAATTTGTGGCAGGGGAGGAGCACCAGTGAGTCACTGCTCACTGGAGTTCATTAACTGTTCTTGTTCATTAATTTGCTGTTACGCGTACGATTATAATACACTACTGAAGCGGTCACGGTTTTCCACTGATATAAAGTTTAACGCAGTATCAAAACGGGTTGCTAGTTTTACTGGGACAGTAGGAGGAGGCTCTTTCTATCCAAACATCATACAACTCCCTTCTGTTGGGTTATAGAATTCGTGTTTCCTGTTTGCACCTTCTGTCTCTCAGACAGCAAAAACAAAGACAGAGGTGCAAGAATAGGAGAAGAATGCAGCGGTTCACAGCTCTCTCTCTCTCTCTCTCTCTCTCTCTCTCTCTCTCTCTCAAATACCGGGTATATTTGCAATTTTACAGGCAAAAAAACTAAGGCATATCGGCTTTTCCGTTTCATAAAAATGCCAAGTCAGTACAATTTTATATGCTAACGCAAGATCCAAAGGATGTGTTGTTATGTTGTTACAGCAGTAAAACGAGTCTAATTAAGAAAGTATTGCATAGATTTCAACTTAAAAAAAAAAGATGGAAGGAAAAACAGGGTTTTTTCCTTCATGGTTTCAACATTTTACAGCTGTTTGATGCCTCAAACATCAGTTCTAATCAGCAGCGCAAGTTGGGTCTACGTCTACCTTGCTGGCTTCATCTCTTCCAGCCAGTGTTGCCAACTGCCAGGTGGTCCCTGGAGAACTGGAATTATCACTGATCTCCAGAACAACAGAGAGCCAGGTTGGTGTAGTGGTTAAGTGCGTGGACTGGGAGAACCGGGTTTGATTCCCCACTCCTCCACTTGCACCTGGCTGGATGACCTTGGACAAGCCATCGTTCTGATAAGAGCTGTTCTTGAAAAAAGAGCAGTTTCTGTCAGAGCTCTCTCAGCCCCACCTACCTCACAGGGTGCCTGTTGGGGGGAGGTGAAGGGAAAGGCGTTTGTAAGCCGCTCTGAGAAGGGCGGGGTATAAATCCAATCTCTTCTTCTTCTTCTTCTTCTTCATCAGTTCCACTGGAGAAAATGGCTGCTTTGGAGGGTGGAGCCTATGGCATTACAACCCACTGAGCTCCCGCTCCTCCCAGGGCTCTAGTCGGGGGGGAGCTCTCAGGTACGGAGCTCCGGAAGAGAACCTCTAGGGGGCGGGGCGGTCACGTGGTGAAGCCCCGCCCCCTTCTTTACCCCGCCCTCTGCTTCGATCCTCATTCCGTTTGGGAATGAGGATGAAGCAGGAGGGTAAGTAGCCGGGCCTTCTGACACACTTCCGGTGATGTCAGGGAGTGTGGCCTTCTGTCACTCCCGGTGATGTCAGGGGGCGTGGCATATGCAAATAAGTTATGCTAATGAGTTATGCTAATGAGCTCCGGCAGCTCTTTTTCTACAACAAGACCCCTGGCTCCTCCCCAAGTCCCCCCCTCCCCCAGATCAAGCCCCACCCCAACTCTAGAGATTTCCCAACCCAGCGATGGCAACCCTGTCTTCAGCTATTACATACACCAGGGGTCCCCAACCTTTTTGGAGCCTGCGGGCACCTTTGGAATTCTGACACTGGACGATGGGCAGAGCCACAAAATGGCTGCCCCAAAAGGCGGAGCCTGCCGCAAATTTTCAGGGAAGTGAGGTCACGCGTAATTCTAACAGCAGCTCTTCAACACTTGAACAACAACACTTGAATCTCTTGAACAGGATGCCCTCTTTTAAATCGGGGGCGGCCAAACTTGCTTCATGTTAAGAGCCACGGAGGATAAACGTCAGATGTCTGAGAGCCGCAGGACGTGAACAAATATCACACACGAGTTTTTAATTGAGAAATATGCAAATTTGCTTTTTATTCATATTATAAATGACACTGCCAAAAATAAAAACAAAAAGGGGTAAAAACAGACGTTGATATTGATATTTATTTATCCAATTATCTTTGTAGGCTATACGGGAGGCTTTGAGAATGCATTGAAAGTTAAAAGTTGCTTTCTTTCTCCCCCCCCCCCCCCCCCCACGCTCCCCCGGGGCGCGTACACTTTGGCTCCCGAGCCACAGTTTGGCCACCCCTGACATAGAGAACTGGTCAACGGTCAACAGGTGCAACAGGTGGGTCAACAGGTGCAACAGGTGGGTCAACAGGTGCAACAGGTGGGTCAACAGGTGCAACAGGTGGGTCAACAGGTGCAACAGGTGGGTCAACAGGTGCAACAGGTGGGTCAACAGGTGCAACAGGTGGGCAGGGAGAGGATACAGCAACCAATCATCGCTGACCATTACCAGTTAATCAAACATGCAAAATATGGTCGTGCCAGTGATATTTGCACCATTAATTCTGATAATAGGGTTTTTTAAAACAACAACAACACAACAACAACAACCCTGCACTGTTTTTGTGGGTGCCTTTATCACCCGCTCCTCAGCCAGGGTACTCGCGGGCTGGTAGCAGGTCCGAAGACCTTGCTGGCTCTCTCCTTTCACCTCCCACCACCATTTCTCTGCAGCTCTGGGTGTCAAATGTGCAATCCACGTCTGGCTCAACCAGTCAGCCAGTCTTCTATTGGTTACGATCACAAATCAGCCAGGAGTGATACACAGGGAGTCACCAGCACATCTGTGATTGTGTGAAGTCCAGCCAAGTTGCAGCCGACATATGGCGACCCCACAGGGTTTTCAAGGCGAGAGACAGACAGAGGTGGTTTGCCATAGCCTGCCTCTGAATAGCAACCCTGGACTTCCCATCCAAGTATTAACTAGGTCCAACCCTGTTTAGCTTCTGAGAGCTGACGAGACCAGGCTAACCGAGACTAACAGAGGTGGCTTGCCTTTGCCTGCCTCCACGTAGCAACCCTGAATTTCCTTGGTGGTCTCCCATCCAAGTACTAACCAGGGCCAAGTGGTCTCCCATCCAAATCCTAACCAGGGCCGACCCTGCTTAGCTTCCAAGATCTGATGAGATCAGGCTAGCCTGGGCCACCCAAGTCAGGGCTCGGCACAGCCATGTAATAGCAGGCTGATCTCAGCAGCGCAGACAGAATTAATAAAGCGGCCTAACTTGCTATTCCCCTTGCGGAGCAAACTGAGGCGCAGAAGTTTGGCCACACTTCTGGCTCTCCAATTTGCAGGTGTGCTCGGGGAGAAAAGAAAAGTCGCCTTGAATGAAATATTTAGTGGACATGACCAGTGTTCCCTCTAAGATGAGTCAGTGTGAGCCAGCTCACAGTTTTTTTAAGCCTCTGGCTCACACATTTTTGTCTTCGCTCGGGAAGGAGGGCTCCAGAGCAAACTACTTTATGCGGTAGCTCACAAAGTGGAATTTTTGCTCACAGGACTCCACAGCTTAGAGGGAGCATTGGACATGACCAGTTTTGTTTTGTTTTTAAGTTGGCTGACAAACTCAAGAACTGGGCCAAGATGACATTTAAACTACGTAATATGGATTCTTGGCAAGTTTGATCCAGTGTAGGAAAGCTGGCGTGGCTACAAACATAAACGGGTTTGGCCGATCCACCCCCCCCCCCCCGTCCCCAACAGAAGAAGCCAGCCAGTCGGTCCACATGGCTGGGCTTGGAGTGAAGAACCAAACCCCTTCTGATCACGTCCGCAACGAATCATAAACCGAGGGTCCGGATGTAAAGTGTCTCCTCACATCCCAAAAGAGAAAAGATCCAAGCTAGATAACACGGCTTTTGAAGGCAACATGGTGAGATATTGAGCCAACTGCAAAGGCTAGAGAACCCTACATCCAGATCCTGTGTGGCCTGCTTTAAGTTTGCGAAGTCACATCCCTCTGTTAAGCGAGAACAAAAAAAAAATCCTTCTTGCTGCCCCCCCTCCCACGCTTTCACCCAGTTTTTCTTTCTTTTTTCCTTTCTTTTTTTTTTTGGTGTGGAGTTCCCTATATTGACAACACTTTCCAGCTCATGATCTATGCATCTGTGCTTTTCTGGTTGTCCATACATGATCTCAACAGGCACATGACCCTACCGGCCATGCATTCAATACTTGTAAAGCACATGGGCATATCACACGTGTCAGCTGGTGACATCTCAGCAAAGACAGCTGAATTAGATCTATGGGACGTCCGGCCCCGCAGTCCTCTCTGTCCGTCCCAACAGAACCAGAGGCAAGCAAGCGGTAAATTCTGCAAATGGAATCTGTTTGGGCAAATCTGTCCAATCCAACTAGCTTTTTTTGCTCTAGAACTTGGATCCGGGGGGCGGGGGGGGGGGTGTCAGAGTCCTTCAGCAATCAGTTCTCAACAACTGTCCTTAAGAAGGTTCAAGTTTATTGAGTACAGTAAAGGCAGGTCATCTGTGCATACATTCTGTGTCAGAACTAATTGCAAGCACGTGGCAATGGAGGAGAAGAAGAAGAAGAAGCAGAAGAAGAAGAAGAAGAGAAGAGATTGGATTTATACTCCGCCCTTCACTACCCAAGGGAGTCTCAGAGCAGCTTACAAACTCCTTTCCCTTCCCCTACCCACAACAGACACCCTGTGAAGCAGGTGGGGCTGAGAGAGCTCTGACAGAAACTGCTCTTTTTCAAGAACACCTCTGCAGCAATCAAGCATCGCGGGAGCGTCTGCCTAGTGCTGCCTAGTGCTGCACTGCAGGGTTTCCTTTGCACCCCCCTCCCAGCTCATGGGGCCTTGCAGTGAGGATACACCATCTCGGAGCTTACCAGCTGCTGTCCTTTATGCAGTTTATATTTCTGGCACCTGGCATTATGTTTTATGGCACACATGGCCTGGCCTGACAATGTGACATTTATGTCAAATCCAGCCCTCGTAACAAATACGTTCGACACCTCTGCCCTAACAAGCTTTCAAGTCCGTTATTTCTCATCCTTGTCCCCAGGAACCGCTGTCCCTACTTTTGCAGACGGAGAATACCATGTCTGAAGTCTTGTTAGTGAGAGCTGCCGGTACTGTTTGCTCTTGAGGGTTCAGCTTTCTCCCCAAAGTCTCAAAGAAGTTAAATCAGAGAGATCCTTAGCTCCAGAGCACTGGTACATAAATCCACATGCATTCACTTTAAGGCTGAGCATTAATTTTAGGACAAGGTTTGAGTCCAGTGGCACCTTTGAGACCAACAAAGTTTGGTGTAGCGGTTAAGTGTGCGGACTCTGATCTGGGAGAACTGGGTTTGATTCCCCACGCCTCCACTTGCACCTGCTGGGTGACCTTGGGCAAGCCATAGTTCTGGCAGAGCTGTTCTTGAGAAAGAGCAGTTTCTGTCAGAGCTCTCTCAGCCCCCACCTACCTCACAGGTTGTCTGTTGTGGGGAGGGGAAAGGATGGGAAAGGAGTTTGTAAGCCGCTCTGAGACTTCGAGTGAAAGGCGGGGTAGAAATCCAATCTCTTATCTTCTTCTTCTCTAATTCTGGATATAAGTTTTCAGACATAAGAACATAAGAACATAAGAGATGCCAATGTTGGATCAGGCCAAAGGCCCATCCAGTCCAACACTCTGTATCCCACAGTGGCCAGAAATACCAGTGCCATCAGGAGGTCCACCAGTGGGGCCAGGACATTAGAAGCCCTCCCACTGTTGACCCCCCCCCAAGCACCAAGATGACAGAGCATCACTTGCCCCAGAGTCCCTATCTATACCTTGTGGCTAATAGCCACTGATGGACCTCTGCTCCATATGCTTATCTAATTCCCTTTTGAAGCCGTCCATGCTTGTAGCTGCCACCACTTCCTGTGGCAGTGAATTCCAAGTGTTAATCACTCTTTGGGTGAAGAAGTACTTCCTTTTATCCGTTCTAACCCGACCGCTCAGCAATTTCATGGAGTGCCCACGGGTTCTTGTATTGTGAGAAAGGGAGAAAAGTACCTCTTTCTCTACCTGCTCTTTCCCATGCATAATCTTATAAACCTCAATCATGTCACCCCTCAGTCGTCGTTTCTCCAAGCTAAAGAGCCCTAAGCGCCTTAACCGTTCCTCATAGGGAAAGTGTTCCAACCCTTTTATCATTCGAGTTGCTCTTTTCTGCACTTTTTCCAAAGCTATAATATCCTTTTTAAGGTGTGGTGACCAGAATTGCACACAGTATTCCAGATGAGGTCGCACCATTGATTTATATAGCGGCATTATGATATTGGCTGATCTGTTTACAATACCCTTCCTAATAATCCCCAGCATAGCATTGGCCTTCTTTATTGCAGTCACACACTGTCTCGACATTTTCAGTGAGTTATCTACTACAACTCCAAGATCTCTCTCTTGATCTGTCTCTGCCAGTTCAGACCCCATCAACGTGTATTTATAGTTAGGATTTTTGGCTCCAATGTGCATCACCTTGCACTTGGCCACATTGAACCCCATTTGCCATGTTGACGCCCACTCGCCCAACTTTGACAGATCCCTTTGGAGTGCCTCACAATCCTCACTGGTTTTCACCACCCTGAACAACTTCGTATCATCCGCAAATTTAGCCACTTCACTGCTTACTCCCAACTCCAAATCATTAATGAACAAGTTAAAAAGCAGTGGACCAAGTACTGATCCCTGTGGTACCCCACTGCTTACACCCCTCCACTGGGAGAACTGCCCATTTATACTCACTCTCTGTTTTCTATTAATTAGCCAGTTTTTGATCCATAAAAGGACTTGTCCTTTTATCCCATGATTTTTGAGCTTGCTTAGGAGCCTTTGATGAGGAACTTTATCAAAAGCTTTCTGGAAGTCAAGGTAAACAATATCTATTGGATCCCCCTTGTCCACATGTTTGTTCACCCCCTCAAAGAACATTAACAGGTTAGTGAGACAAGATCTTCCCTTACAGAACCCATGTTGAGTCTGCCTCAATAGGTTTTGTTCATCTATGTGCCTACTAATTCTTTCCTTAATAATGGTTTCCACCAATTTACCCGGTATCGACGTCAGACTGACTGGCCTGTAATTTCCCGGATCTCCTCTGGAACCCTTTTTAAAGATGGGAGTGACATTAGCTACCTTCCAGTCCTCAGGAATGGAGGCTGATTTTAAGGAGAGATTACATATTTTTGTCAGGAGATCCACAAGTTCACAATTGAGTTCTTTCAGAACTCTTGGATGTATGCCATCTGGGCCTGGTGATTTATCAGTTTTTAAGTTGTTTATCAGTTTTAGGACCTCCTCTCTCGTCACCTCAATCTGACTCAGGTCTTTCAACACCCCTCCCGAACTCAGCGGCTCTGGAGTGGGCAAGCACCTCTCATCTTCCACAGTGAAGACGGAGGCAAAAAATGCATTTAGCTTCTCAGCCATTTCCCTATCATCCTTCAGTACTCCTTTTACCCCTTGGTCATCCAAGGGCCCCACTGCCTCCCTGGCTGGTTTCCTGTTTCTAATGTATTTGAAGAAAGTTTTATTGTTGGTCTTTACATTTTTTGCTATATGCTCCTCATATTCCCTTTTTGCATGCCTGACCACAGACTTGCATTTTATTTGCCATAGCCTGTGTTCTGTTTTATCAGCCTCACTGTGACTAGCTTTCCACCGCTTAAAGGAATCCTTTTTACCTTTTACAGCTTCCATTACTTTGTTTGTTAACCATGTAGGCTTTTTCTTATACCTGTTTGTGCCTTTCCTAACCTGCGGAATATATTTTATTTGAGCTTCTAGAATTGTAGTTTTAAACAGTTTCCAAGCTTCCCCAATGGTTTTGACCCTTTCTACTTTTCCCTTCAGTTTCCTCCCCACATGTCCCCTCATATCAGAAAAATTACCCCTTTTAAAGTTAAAAGTGGTTGTGTGAGTCTTTTTGGCCAATTCCCTATTTGTACAAATGTTGAACTCAACAACATTATGATCACTGTTCCCAAGCGGTGCAATCACTTTTACATCTCTCACCAGGTCTTGAGTGTTACTTAGGACCAAATCAAGGATCGCCTCTCCCCTGGTAGGTTCCATGACCATCTGCTCCATAGCACAGTCATTTAGAGTGTCTAGAAACTCAATCTCTTTCTCTCGACTAGAACACATATTGACCCAATCAATGTGTGGGTAGTTAAAATCACCTATTACGACACAGTGTTTTTGTCTAGCTGCTATCTTTAATTCATTCATCATTTTATAATCCTCCTCTATCTTTTGATCCGGTGGGCGATAACAAACTCCCAGTGTTAAGTTTCCTTTTGGCCCCCCTATTTCAACCCACAGAACTTCAAGAAGCGAATCCAATTCTCTTAGCCTCTCGATCTTTCTGGACTTTATACCCTCTCTGACATACAGAGCCACCCCACCTCCAACCCTTCCCCCCCTATCCTTCCGATATAATATATAACCGGGAATCACCGTATCCCACTGATTTTCCTCATCCCACCAAGTTTCTGAAATACCCACAATGTCTATTTTTCCCTCTGACACCAAGCACTCCAACTCCCCGATTTTACCTCGGACACTTCGAGCATTTGTATAGAAACAGCTGTAATTTCCCATACTGGTTAAGCCTGCCACCTTCCTCTTGCAATCTCGAGACCTTGTCAGGCAGTCCATGTCACTAGCCATGGTCTCAGTGGACAATTTCAATCCACCTCCCTGTAGAAAAGCAACAGGTACCCCCTCATCTCTCTGAGATGAGCCAACCCGAACCAGAGACTTTTCATCTCCTGTCGGCTTTCCCCCAATATTCAGTTTAAAAACTGCTCTGCCACCTTTTTGATTTTAAGCGCCAGCAGCCTGGTTCCTTCTCGGGACAAGTGGAGACCGTCTCGCCTGTACAGCTCCCTCTTGTTCCAAAAAGAATCCCAGTGCCTAACAAACCTGAACCCTTCCCCTCTACACCATCGTCTCATCCACGCATTGAGACTCCTGATCTGTGCCTGTCTCTCCGGCCCTGCGCGTGGAACAGGTAGCACTTCTGAGAAGGCTACCTTGGAGGTCCTGGCCTTGAGTTTCCTGCCCAGCAGCCTAAATTTCTCCTCCAGGACCTCACGACTGCATTTCCCCACATCGTTGGTGCCGACATGCACCACGACCACTGGCTCCTCCCCAGCACTATCTACCAGCCTATCTAAAACACGCGTAATGTCCGCTACCTTTGCACCAGGCAGGCAAGTCACCATACGGTCAGTACGCGGGTTCGCCACCCAGCTGTCTACCTGCCTAAGGATCGAATCACCCACTACCAAGAGCCCCCCTCCCACCCTGCCCAGGGATGGTTCCTTGGTGCAAAAGGATAACCGCTCACCAGCTGGGGAAGAGGTCCCTTCTGAGGGCACATTCCCCTTATCCTCAGCACGGTGCCCTGTTTCCCCTAGACCCTCATGCTCCCTGACAGCAGCGGGGCTGCCAGATCCAGAGTGGGACGTAGCTAACAAGTCCCCGAGAGTCTTTTCTGTGCGCCTAGCTGACTGTCTCTGCTTCTCCAGGTCAGCCACCTTGGCCTCAAGGGAGCACACACGTTCCCTGAGAACCAGGAGCTCCTTGCACCGAGCACACACCCAAGACTTCTGCCCAGTGGGCAGATAGTCATACATGTGACACTCCGTGCAAAACACTGGATAGACACATGAAGAAGTGTGCATGCACACAAAAGCATGCACACAAGTACCCAGGCTTACACTTTGCTGGTCTTAAAGGTGCCCACTGGACTCAGACGTTGTTCTATTGCTTCAGGCCATCATGGCCACCCACCTGAAATCTATCTTCGTTAATTTATGGCACTCTGCCATTTCTCACAGTGGGAGAACTTTTTAAATCTTCCTGGGCGTTTTTGTTGCTCATCCAAAAATTACAGTCCTCTTGCCAAGGAAAGCCAATGATAAACTGCTGAGTTAGAATCCGTTTTTAAGATAATATAAACCCCAGGGGAGGCTTTATAGGGACCGGGGATTCCTAAGTCTCTATCAGTGCCAGGGGTAATTTCCTGCAGGACCGCACAGGGGTAGAGCTCTGGCAGTAGAGCCCAGGGGGCGGGCACATGCAACAAGCCCCACCCCCTGCTCCCAGCAGCCCTCAATCAGAGCAAGAAGCTGCTAGGTAAGTTGCAGAGCCCCCCCCCCGGCCCAAAACAGTCCAGTGGCACCTTTAAGGCCAAGCCAAGTTTTATTCAGGTACAAGCTCTCCCTCCTCTGCGAGGGCAGATCTGCATGTTCCCTGCCTCCCCCCAATAGCTAGCAATCCAAAACAGTCCAGTGGAGCCTGAGCGGTGGGTGTTGACTTCTGCCACCGTGCCTTCCAGTGATGTAAGGGGTGTGGCATATGCAAATGAGTTATGCTAATGAGTTGTGCTAATGAGCTCCTGCACCCCTTTTTCTACAAAATGACCCCTGATCAGTGCTAATATCTAGCATATTCCAACCTTTACGGATGCTTACTACTTCAGTTATATGTCTGCTTTTACGCGCTTCTCTCATTTCACCCCACACTAGGGTTCACAGTTTGCTTTTCTAGCCACAAATGTTGTTAGTCTTTAAGGTGCTACTGGACTCTTGCTCTTTTTTCCTAGTACCACTTGGGAGGGTATCACACCCGTGCTGAACAAAGTGATGACTCTTTGGATCGGCAGAACCCGCCTCTCTCTGTAAAACCTCCTCCTTTTCTGTGGTATATATTAATCAGCTTGCCGACTTTGCACTCCAAGGCGCCTGATGGAGTGAGCTCCCAGCTCACAAAGGCCCAAGCAGAAGTGCATTTTGTTGGTGTCTCGCGCCACTGCTTGATCCTGTTGTTACGGACCGACACGGCCACCCCGTCTGGATTTCCCGCACTGTAGACGTGAAGGTGAGTAGTGAGCCTTACTGGTAAACACCCCTAGGACACCAGTGGTTTCCTAGCAAATCTTTAACCAAAAGAACAAACACTTTGGCTTTTTTAAACTTATGCAAGTCAGGCGATGGCACACCGCACGTTAATGCCATGGTGAGCAGGTGGTGTTCAGCCTTTGGTGGCATGTAATGGGGTGTGGGAAGGCAGGTAAGGAGTGGCCTTTGGCGTGACCCTGGAGTGTTTTCATCTGTGGAATGTTGGGGAGTATGCAGATGCTGCGAAAGAGCAAACTCCGTCTGAGGCCCTGGAAGAGCTGCTGCCAGTCGAAGGAATCAGTAGTGAGCTGGCTGCCCAGATGGCATTTCATAGATTCAGAGAGGAGGAGGAGGAGGAGGAGGAGGAGGAGGAGAAGAGACTGAATTTATACCCTGCCCTTCACTACCCAAGGGAGTCTCTTGTAAAGCACATGGCAGAACTATGGCTTGCCCAAGGTCATCCAGCCAGCTGCAAGTGGAGGAGTTAGGGAATCAAACCTGGTTCTCCAAGATTTGAGTCCACATACTTAGCGCTGGCTCTTCGGCTTTGAAACGGAGATGAGCACCGCAACCCTAGAGTCGGACTCGACTGGCTTTCGAGCAAGGGAACCTTTACCTTTTTACTTAACCACTACACCAAACAGTCACAAATGCAACACCCCAGGGGAACCGCAAATGCTCGGGTTTTGCGGGAAGCCAGGTGAAATGGTACACATTTGCAGGCATGCATTTATTTATTTATAGCCTGCTTCTCTCCCCAGTTGGGATTCCAAGGGGCTTTTAGAACATCATTCTCCCGTCTCCATTTCATTGCGACAACAACCTTGTGAGGTAAGGCTGAGAGTTTGTGAGGGGCACAAGGTCACCCAATGAGGTTCCACGGTAGAATCGGGCATTCAAACTTGGGTCGCCCAGAGTCCTAGTCTGCCCGTCGACCCACTACACTACACTGACTCTCCACTTCTTTATTTCTTGCAATTCAAGAAATGCATTGAGAATTTTCCTGACCTGGATAGCCCAGGCAAGCCCAATCTCGTCAGATCTCAGAAGCTAAGCAGGATCAACTCTGGCAAGTCCTTGGATAGGAGACCTCCTTGGAATACCAGCAGTCGGGAGCCGGGGACAGGCTTTATTCAGCCATCTCTCTGAATATCCTCCAGGCCCCTAGTAGGGGTCAGTCACCAGAGGTCACCATGACTTCCAGGTGCGCGCTCTCTCTCTCACACACACATACACACACACACTAAAAAAACCAACCCCTCCAAAGAAAGAAATGCATTGAAATTTCCCATGCATGCAGAAGTGTTGCAGCTCTGATAGAACCTCCTCCCCTCTCTCCTTTTCAAATCTTACAGTCATAGAGTTGGAAGGGGCCATCTGGTCCAACCCTCCGCCCAATGCAGGACCAGCCTAAAGCATCCCTGACAAATATTCGTCCAGCCTCTTCTTGAAAGCTGCCAGCGAAGGGGAGCTCACTGCCTCCCTAGGCAGCTGATTCCACCTCTGAACCACTCTGACTGTGAAAAACTTTTTCCTAATACCCGGCTGATACCTTTCTGCATGTAACTTAAACCCGTTGCTTCGGGTCCTCTACTCTGCTGCCAGCAGGAACAGCTCCCTGCTGTCAGAACCCACAGCCAACAACAAAGTACACGCATTCAAGAACGGTAATACTTTTATTGCAGAGCTATAGATGCAGTAACATAAGCACTGTTAAGAATGGCGGCGGTCCCATGGGCATAATAGGATATAGGGTATTCGTATGCACACACACACACCCCCACAGCACTGGCCAACTAGGCACCCTCCTGCGCGCGGGATAAAGCTTGGAGACCGTTAGGTAGCTAAAGCTGAGAACCAACACTCTCCCATGGCAGACAATACAACTCCCTCCTGCACATCTGTATAGATAAGCATTTCGGGGCAAAGCAGAACAAGCACAGAAAGGAATGCAGTAGCAATTAACCAGACACAGACCGAGCTCCCCAACCCCCATGGCAGCGTAGCTGACACCTGCCCGCCTCCGAATGACAGCCTTTCAGATATTTAAAGACAGCAATCATGTCGTCCCCCCCCCTTTCTCCCTCCACCTCAACAATCCCCCCTTCTCTTGCACATACCTCAGTTCAGACACTGGTTATGTATCATGCACAGGGTTGAATTCTGGTAAATTATGATAACCAGACAGTAAGGCACATGTAAGAGGGGGGGGGGAGAACCCCAGAAGAGACAGGTGAGTCATCGTGTTTACTGTTCTAGAGAAAAGGAGCAGGAAGCGGTCGGTCGCCCAACTGGCCCGGTTCCTCGCTCCCCCCCCCCCCCGGGTCCCGTGATCAGAACCAGCGGTGTGGTCGGGAACCATCAGACTGCAGAGACATTTCTGCCAAGATATGGCTCTCTGGGGCAGGCTGGGGAGCCTCCATGGAGCTCTCCACGGTCTGGTAAGCAGCCAAGACTGCTGGTTGCGATTACCGAGAAGTCGGAGGCAGCAGATGCTGAAGGAAAGGGAGGCGATAGAGTCTGAGGAGATCCGGCAGGAGGTCTGGTGAGGATCAGTAGATAGGCATCGAAACCAAGGCTGCGGCTTGCAACCTGTCTTCTGGGGGAACCTCTCCTCGGCCTCCCAGAAGCTTATTAGGGGACTCCTCATGGAGAAGATCGATCCTGACAAAGAGCTCCCTGTGAAAGAGAGCCCCACCTGACCTTTATCGGAGTTCTGCCGCAACACCCAGCAGCAGGGGAGCCTTTGGCGTGCGCCAATGTGTATTCTCTGCTCAAGAAGAGCATGATGGTCGCAAGCCAACGGGTGCAGGGAGGGCCCCGGCCCTGGAAAACGCCAGTCAAAGAAAGTCCAGATAAAACAGGGGTGTCGAACTCATTTGTTATGAGAGCCGGATCTGACATAAATGAGACCTTGTTGGCCCGGGCCATGTGTCATAAAAATGTAATGCCAGGTAGCGGAGATATAAACTTTATAAAGGACACAGACACGAAGGGTTTTTTTAAAGACTTAAAATAAAAACATGCTTAAAACATTCGCACTCTTGCAACATTTTGTTTATTTAACTGACACCTCTTGCTCTGAAGTGTCTGTGCTGTTGCAACCCTGAGTATGCTGTTCAAGTGTGTATCTGTGACAGGGGTCATTTCGAAGAAAAAGAGGTGCAGGGGCTCATTAGCATAACTCATTAGCATATGCCACGCCCCCTGACATCACCGGAAGTGTGTCAGAAGGCAACACCCACCGCTCAGGCTCCACTGGACTGTTTTGGATTGCTAGCTATTGGGGGGGGGGGACGTGCAGATCTGTCCTCACAGAGGAAGGAGAGCTTGTACCTGAATAAAACTTGGCCTTAAAGGGGAAACTGGACTGTTTTGGACCGGGGGGCCGGGGGGGGGGCTCTGCAATTTACCTGGCTGCTTCTTGCTCTGACCGAGGGCTGCTGGGAGCAGGAGGTGGGGCTTGTTGCATGTGCCCACCCCCTGGGCTCTTTACTGCCGGAGCTCCGCTCCTGTGCGCTCCTGCAGGAAATGACCCCTGATCTGTGAGCTGCAAACCTACTTTTGGTTTACTGACATTCACCACAGAAATCTCATGCTCAGAGTTCTGAGTCTAGGACCCAGGTTAAAACATGAAATGGCTGAGTGATTAAGAGAGTCTGGCGAGACAAGCTATGATGCAGCAGCAGAACTGGAAGCAGGAGATGGCCAGTTCCACTGCGGGCTTGTTAGAAGCCCTCCAGGGGCCTGATCCGGCCCCTGGGCCACATGTTTGACACCCCTTAGCTAAAGAATGTTTTTGTAAACCTTCTTATGAAAGAGGTTTTCGGTTCCTGGGGGGGGGGGGAGAGAAAGGGTGGATAGATGGATCTTTCCTCATCACTAGCTCAGAGATCAGAAAGAGACAAGGAAAGAGATCATCTTTCCTTATTGCTGTCTGGAGAACTGCTACAGCAAATGTAGAGTCCAGCGGCACCTTTAAGACCAACGAAGGTTTATTCAAAGTATGAGCTTTCGCGTGCACGCACACTTCATCAAATACGTAGAATGGCAAAAAAGATTCAAACTTATAGCCAGATAGGTAAAGCTAAAGGTTCCCTTGCTCGAAAGCCAGTCGAATCCGACTCTAGGGTTGCGGTGCTCATCTCCGTTTCCAAGCCGAAGAGCCAGCGCTGTCCGAAGACGTTTCCGTGGTCATGTGGCCGGCATGACTAAACACCAAGGCGCACGGAACGCTGTTACCTTCCCACTGAAGTGGTACCTATTTATCTACTTGCAATTTCTTGCTTTCGAACTGCTAGGTTGGCAGGAGCTGGAACTAGAGACGGGAGCTCACTCCATCATGCGGCAACTCGGGTCTCGAACTGCTGAACGACTGACCTTCCACAGCCTGCAGTTCAGTGTCTTAACCACTTGGGCCACCGCAGCTCCACAGCCAGATAATGAACAGCAAGTTAACATGCAACAGGATGATGATCAAGATATGCAGAGCGGACACTAAATAGCAAGTTAAGGTTATAAGGTCAACAGTTATAAAGCAATAAATATGTCAAACTAAGTTACTGGTAATCTTCATTCTCTCCTCTCAGGGGTGGAGGACATCTGATCCTACATCCCCCTCAAACAGCCCAATATCCCTTGTATTACATTATTATAATATACTATTCTGGAAAAGACACTAAAAGACACTAAAATACAGATGATTTATAGTCCTTCTTGCTGAGAATACATATGTGAGGTCTGAATGAGTTAGCATATGTAAGGAGATAAAAAACCCAATATCCCTGTTGAGTCCTGGGGAGGTTTTTGTTCTGGGGAGGTTTGTAGTGAACTAAATGAACCAGTGGTCTGACACGGTTCAAGGCAGCTTCATACCTAACCCAGAACTCCATGAGAACCGAGTGTGTGTCCTAGAACACTTTCACACTCCCTTTGCAGCTTGCAAGGCCTTTTGGACAGATGTAGAAAGGGTAAAGAACATCTGAGCAGCCCCAGGGGACTCCATGCCTTGGGGAGGGGCCTGTGGCTCAGTGGTAGAGCATCTTCTTGGAGTGCAGAAGGTCCCACGTTCAAACCCAGGCCATCTCCAGCTCAAAGGACCAAGCAGCAGGTGATGTGAAAGACCCCTGCCTGAGACCCTGGAGAGCCGCTGCCAGTCTGAATACATAATGCTGACTTTGATGGACAAATAGTCTGACTCAGTTGGGTTGCCAACTCCAGGTGGGGAAATTCCTGGAGATCAGGTGGGGGTGGAGCAAGGGAAGGGACCCCAGGAAGGCGCAATGCTGTAGAGTCCACTGTTTCTAGCAGCTGTTTTCTCCAGGGGGACTAATCTCTGTAGCCTGGAGACCAGTTGTGATCCCAGGAGGTCTCCAGGCGGAGGATGGCAAGCCGGACTATACGGCAGCTTCATGTGTTCAAGGCCCACCCAGCCAGGCATCTTGTTTCACACAGTGGCCGGCCAACAGGGCATGAATTGCATAAGCCCTCCCTGGTACCAGATATTCAGAGGTATACTACCAGTTTGCTGTAGTGGTTAAGTGCGCGGACTCTAATCTGGGAGAACTGGGTTTGATTCCCCACTCCTCCACATGCAGCTGCTGGATGACCTTGGGCAAGCCGTAGTTCTGGCAGAGCTGTCCTTGAAAGAGCGTTCTGGAAAGAGCTCTCTCAGCCCCACCGACCTCACAGGGTGTCTGTTGTGGGGAGGGGAAGGGAGAGGAGATTGTAAACCGCTCTGAGACTCCGGATGGGGTATAAATCCAATCTCCTCCTCTTCTTCTTCTTCAGTTGTGGAGGTTCCAATAAATAAATAAATAAATTACTGTGGCTAACAGTGACCAGTAGAGGCTTATCCTCCATGAATTTAATCCCCCTTTAAAGCCATCTCCATTACGGGCCTTTGCTGCGTCTTGCAAATTAACTGTGCATTGCGCAAAAGAGTATCTTCTTTCGCCTGTCCTCCCAATGGAAGGCAGGATCTAGGAGTGAGAAGGAGCTCCCTAAAAGGCAGTTGTTTGTCAGAAGCCAAGCCTGGGAGAGGTGACTGAGAACCTTTTGGCTGTGGAGCTGGAACCAGGCCTCTCTCACTCCGAACTCTTCTAGGGGTCCCCATTGCAAAGGTCCGGGGGAGGGGGACGACCCTCCGAGGCCATTCACCAGGGTCATGGGCCCTTTTAGCTCCTGTGCCAGCCTCGTGCGAGGGGTGGGGCTCTCACCGTCTCCAGGCCCTGCTTGGGGGCATAGAAGAACTCAGCTGAGCTTTGGACTCCTTTGGGTCCCCAGCTGCCTTTCCTTGGGCGCTTGCGGGCTGTGCCTCGCCCACCCCGTTTGGGCCTTGGTTTGGTTCCCAAGTGGTCGACAATCTAGCCAGAACAGGGCGACGAGTGCAGGGGGCACAACCCGCAGCCATTTGGCCATCTGTTCTGCCCACCTCACAACAATGAAGCATCCTTTCCCTCCCCCTCCATACAACAGACACCCTGTGAGGTAGGTGGGGCTGAGCTCTCTCGAGAACCTCTCCTGAGAGAACAGCTCTGAAAGAACTTGTAACTGACCCAAGGTCACACCAGCAGCTGCACGTGGCAGAGTGGGGAATCAAACCCGGTTCTCCCAGAATTAGAGTCCACGCGCCTAACCACTACATCAAACTGGCTCCTAACCACTACACCAAACTGAGAGAGCCAACTGGTGCTTCGTTTGGGATCTCTCCTAGGGTTGCATCCCACTGACGGAACAGGGGCTCAGTTTTGGCCAACCCCCATACAGTCCTAGGGGTGCTGTGCCTTCCCACCAGGATCAGCATGGTGGGGGGGAGTACTTTGGGCTGCAGCAGGAGGGGGAAGTCAAACTCCATGGACAGAAATCCCTGCTGTCTGTGGAAATTGTTCATGGGATCCAACCCCCCCCCC
>NW_015172553.1:208672-245231 GCF_001447785.1 Gekko japonicus | reverse complement strand
CCTCCCATTATCAAGCACCACTTAGGGTGGCCTACCTAGCATTGATTATCATGGTTTTACCAGAGGAGGAGGAGGAGGAGGAGATTGGATTTATACCTCGCCCTTCACTACCCAAAAGAGTCTCAGAGCGGCTTACAGTCTCTTTTCCCTCCCCTTCCCCACAACAGACTGTTGGGTAGGTGGGGTCTGAGAGAGCTCTGACAGAAACTGCTCCTGAGAGAACAGCTCTGGGAGAACTTGTGACTGGCCCAAGGTCACACCAGCAGCTGCATGTGGAGGAGTGGGGAATCAAACCTGGTTCTCGCAGATTAGAGTCTGTGCTCCTAACCACTATGACCAGACTGGCTCTCTTGGGGATCTTCAGAAGGCGCTGCATGGTCTGTTTGCCAGGGATGCCCCCCCCCCCCATTGAATGGCAGGAATGTTTTGGGGAAAATTTAGTGTTTGCTATTTTACATTTGGTTTTAGCTGGGGATGCTTATTATCATAATTCGCCTTGAACCAGGAGAAAATGTGGGGCACAGGAGTTTTAATAAATGGATTAAAACACAACGGGAGCAGAACTATGCCTTCCCAGTCGTACCAAGCACACAAGTACGCAAAACTTCACACCACAATCTGAGCACAGCCTGCCACTGCGCAATGCTACCCTTTCTCAGACTGGTTATAGCAGTGCTCCCTCTAAGCTGAGTTAGTGTGAGCTAGCTCACAGTTTTCTAGCCTCCGGCTCGCACATTTCTGTGTTCAGCTCAGGAAGGATGGCTCTGGAGCAAACTCATTTATGCAGCAGCCAAATAGCTCGCTCACAACTTTAATGCCAGCAGCTCACAAAGTAGAATTTTTGCTCACAAGACTCCACAGCTTAGAGGGAGCTTTGGTTATAAGATGCTCTGACTGGCCAGCTGCTGACCCGATCCGCAGAGCCGGCTTTGCAAATCTGGAGGCGGCGTCTTTCCCCAAAGCCTCAAAAGTCCTCTCTTCGCTTCGTAGGTACGGAAAGGGTTAACCTTCCCCCAGCCCTACTGATTACACACACTGCCATTGGACAACGGGGGTGTCCGTCACGTAGTAGGAAGTGACTGTCAGCAGTCAAGCAGCCCTGCGTTGCTGCTTATACGGGGACTGCGGGCAAGCAGAGATCTTCCTCGCCACGGAAGCCACAAGGTAAATGAATTAAATACCAGGCAACGGGTTCTACAGAGGCTGGCCGGACTAGCGGTTAGAGCGAGCGGCAAGCTTAAAAAGAAGGGCCTTAGAATCCCTCCAGGCAGGGATGACTTTCCACCCCCCACCCCTGTCGAACGAGCATATCCATGTTTTCCCCGGAGCCCTCTCTTGAATGCTTAGCTCAGAGACAGAACTGGGATCCTGACGGATTAATGCCGCCTGCCCTGGGCACCGGGACTGCTTTGCTGATTTCGGATTTGCAAAGGCCTCTTCTTTTCTATAGAGGGAAAGAGTCCTTATCGAAGGGAAGCAAAAATGGTCTGGAAAGTGTGTGTGTGTGGGGGGGGGTTCGAAGTTGCTCGGAATCAAAACAGGGTCTGGAAGAAATCTCGGTTCCCTTTTTCTGCAAGCTGGGCTGAGCGGGTTCTTGTGGCTCAGGGTGGGAAGTGTTCTGTGGCGTCTCCTGATGACATAGTTAGCATTTTGCATCGTTTGTGCTTTTCTTATGCAATGTTTCTGAGCGCTTTTGCGGACCTCATTTGGATAGATCTGTGGCGACGACTCTGTAATGCCAGTCTGGGTTATTCTCTGAGACAGAAACGCCGAAAGAATAGTAGCATGGGCAAGGTTACCCAATGGGGGCTTGGAAACCCCTTTCACTCACCCCGTCCTCACGATACCCTCTCCCCCTATCAAAGCAGCACTCTCAATTTGGGCGCTCTGTCCATTTTGACACCACCTTCCCCCAGCGAACGTCGACCTCCGATGCATACTCGTCAAACCGGAGTGCATTTCCTTTTTAAATATTTAATGAGAGGATTGTGGGATACTCTCCCAGCCGCTTCTTCCGCCCACAACCGCTAGCCTCTGCTTTTAAAAAGAACACTGCTTTCTCATGGCGGATCGCTACAGCCAGAACTGAACGACCTTTGTTCGGTTGCTTCGGACCAACACGGCGATCCCCCTGAATCCATAAGAACACCAGAACGGCCCTGCTGGATCAGACCAGTGAGGGTCCGTCTAGTCCAGCATCCCCTCTTACACAGTGGCCAACCAGTTCCCCTGGAGGACCAACAACAGGGCATGGAGGCCGAGGCCTTCCCCTTATAAGAACCTCAAAAGAGCCCTGCTGGATCAGACCAGTGAGGGTCCATCTAGTCCAGCATCCCGTCTCACACAGTGGCCAACCAATTGCTCTGAAGGGCCAACGACAGGCCATAGAGGCCGAGACGTTTCCTTGATAAGAACCTCAGAGGAGCCCCGTTGGATCAGACCAGTGAGGGTCCATCTAGTCCACCATCCCGTCTCACACAGTGGCCAACCAGTTCCCCTGGAGTACCAACAACAGGGCATGGAGGCTGAGGCCTTCCCTGATATTGCCTCCCGGCTCTGGGTTTCAGAGGATTAGTGCCTGTGAATGTGGAGGTTCCCCTCAGTCACCATGGCTAGTAGGCATTCACAGACTTATCCTCCACCAATCTATCCAATCCCCTTTTAGTTTATTCCTGTGGCCATCACTACATCCTCTGGCAGCGAATTCCACATTTTAATCACTCTCTATGTTAGGTATTTCCTTTTGTCTGTCCTGAACCTACTACCCATCAGCTACACCAGATACTCTTGAGATAATATCACAGTAGGCCCAGGTTCCAAATCCTACACGGCCACGAATCTCACTTGGATGAGCTTGGGACCTCCTCCGTCTCAGCCTAACCCACCTCGCATGGTTGTTGTGAGGGTCACAATGGGGACAGGAGAACCACTGCGTGCTCCTTGGAAGGAGGGCAGGATGAAAACATGACCTATCAGTCTCACAGGGTGGTGGCTGAACAACACGTTCGTTTTGCAACGCTTAATAAAACAGTAGAAATGGTGAGAAGGTGGTGAGGTGTAGCCCAATCTCAGCAGATCTTGGAAGCTACACAGAGTCAGTGCTTGGAAAGGAGACCGCCGAGGAAGACTCTGCAGAGGAAGGCAATGACAACCGACCTCTGCTTCTCACTGGCCTTGAAATCCCCTTGCTGGGGTCACCAATAATTGTCCGCAATTCAACAGCACCTTAAAAACGTACACAGTAAAACGATATTGCAAAAGCCCTTCCCAGTCGGGACTGGCACCTATTTCTCACAGGGTGCTTGTTGAATTTTACTTTTCTGCAAAAGCGGCAGACACAGCTCTGTTGGGCCCAGAAAACCTTCCAAGAGCCATAACCCCAACTCATAAATAACAACTACAAACATTCAACAGAAGGAAGTGACTTATTTCGCCACTTGCACACGAGAGCAGCCAGGACAGGGTTTCCCAAACTCTGGAGATCTGGAATTGAGATTTTTTTTGGTGTGGATTAAAACAGCCGGTTCCTGCCAACCTAGCAGTTCGAAAGTAAGAAATTGCAAGTAGATAAATAGGTACCACTTCGGTGGGAAGGTAACAGCGTTCCGTGCGCCTTGGTGTTTAGTCATGCCGGCCACATGACCACTGAAACGTCTTCAGACAGCGCTGGCTCTTCGGCTTTGAAACGGAGATGAGCACCGCAACCCTAGAGTCGGATTCAACTGGCTTTCGAGCAAGGGAAACCTTTACCTTTTACTTTAAAACAGCCGGTATGGTGTGGTGGTTAGAATGTTAATGCGCATGATGCCTTTCTCATGCCTGCCACAGATTATGGGTGGCACCGTGTTTTCAGGGATTCCACCATGTCTGGCAGAAACAGGATCATGGCCCTGTCAGAGAATCCATTTCTGACCCATCTTCTTTCCTAGAGCCAGTTTGGTGTAGTGGTTAAGTGTGTGGACTCTAATCTGGGAGAACCGGGTTTGATTCCCCACGCCTCCACATGCAGCTGCTGGATGACCTTGGGCAAGCCACACTTCTGGCAGAGCTGTTCTCTCAAGGGCAGTTCTCGGGAGAGCTCTCTCATCCCCACCTACTTCACAGGGTGTCTGTTGTGGGAAGGGGAAGGAAAAGGAGTTTGTAAGCTGCTCTGAGACTCTGAGTGAAGGGCGGGGTATAAATCCAATCTCCTTCTCCTCCTCCTCCCTGCCCAGGGTATCCCCAGTCCAATACATCCCATGGGACAAAGTTTGAGTCCAATGGCACCTTTAAGACCACGAAAGCTTATGCCCAGAATTAAACTTTGTTGGCCGTAAAGGTGCCACTGGACCCAAACTTCGTTCTGTTGCTTCAGACCAACACGGCTACCCACCTGAGTCTACTTCCAACGAGAGTACGCATGTGCTTAATTTCTCAAGACACGCTTTCGGCACTCTTTTTTTTTTTAGCATGATCTAGCGGACACAATTTTGGGAATCGCTGGGGCTGTGGTTAGATATGCAGTCTAAGCCCTGACCTGCATAGCTCAGGCTGGCTGGATCTCGTCAGATCTCAGAAGCTAAGCAGGGTCAGCCAGGGTCGGTACCTGGACGGGAGGCCACCGAGGAAGTCCAGGGTTGCTGCTCAGGCATTGGCAAAACCACTTCTGGACGACACTTGGCCTGAAAACCCCACAGGGTTGCCATAAGTCAACTGTGACTTGACAGCAAAAAGAGATCATTCTAAAGCTTTGTGGAGCTGCGGTGGCTCAAGTGGTTAAGATGCTGAACTGCAGGCTGTGGAAGGTCGGTAGTTCAGCAGTTCGAGACCCGAGTGTGCCGCATGACGGAGTGAGCTCCCGTCTCTAGTTCCAGCTCCTGCCAACCTAGCAGTTCGAAAGCAAGAAATTGCAAGTAGATAAATAGGTACCACTTCGGTGGGAAGGTCACAGCGTTTCGTGCGCCTTGGTGCTTAGTCATGCCGGCCACATGACCACGGAAACGTCTTCGGACAGCGCTGGCTCTTTGGCTTTGAAACGGAGATGAACACCACAACCCTAGAGTCGGACTGGACTGGCTTTCGAGCAAGGGAACCTTTATCTTTACTTTAAAGCTTTAAGAGAGCGACTAGAATGATCAGGGGTCCGGAGACTGGGAATGTTTACTTTGGAGAAGAGGAGATTGAGGGGAGGACATGATTGCCCTCTTTAAATATCTGAAAGGCTGTCATTCAGAGGAGGGGAAGGAGCTGTTCCTGTTGACAGCAGAAGACAGGACCCGAAGCAACGGTTTTAAGTTACCAGCAGAAAGGTATCGGTTGGATATTAGGAAAAACTTGTTCACGGTTAGGGCGGTCCAGAGGTGGAATCAGCTGCCTAGGGAGGTGGTGGGCTCCCCTTCACTGGCAGCTTTCCAGAAGAGGCTGGACGAATATTTGTCAGAGATGCTTTAGGTTGGTCCTGCATTGGGCAGGGGGTTGGCCCCTTCCAACTCTCTGTGATTCTATACACGGGCAAACTTCTAACAAAATTGGATTACAGAAACCAAAGCATTGCTTTTAGGGCTTTAAGAACTTTACAGAATCCCACAGGCAATGCTCCCTCTAAGCTGTGGAGTCTTGTGAGCAAAAATTCTACTTGGTGAGCTGCTGGCATTAAAGTTGCGAGTGAGCGATTTGGCTACTGCATAAAGGAGAAGGAGATTGGATTTATACCCCGCCCTTCACTACCCAGAGAAGTCTCAGAGCGGCTTACAAACTCCTCTCCCTTCCCCTCCCCACAACAGACACCCCGTGAGGCAGGTGGGGCTGAGAGAGCTCTGACAGTGTTATGTATGCAGCCGCCACACGGCGGCCACAAGAAAGACGGGAGCTTGGCTCCAGAAAGACAATGGGACCTAGGATCCTAGTCCCCCCCCCCAGCTAACCAATGGGCTTCTTGGCGGGAAATTCAAACCCTCCAATGGAGTGGGAGGCCCGGTGTTGGCCTTGCAGGGCCGTTGTGTGTCTCATGTTAAGTACGCAATAAACGTGTGCAACTGCATGTCGTCGTCCGAGTCCTCCATGCGGCGAACCCAGTACTTTTAAGACAGAAACTGCTCTTTTTTCAAGAACAGCTCTTATCAGAACTATGGCTTGCCCAAGGTCATCCAACCAGGTGCAAGTGGAAGAGTGGGGAATCAAACCCAGTTCTCCCAGATTAGAGTCCGTGCACTTAACCACTACACTACAGTTTGCTCTGGAGCCATCCATCCTGAACTAAGACAAAAATGTGTGAGCCGGAGGCTAAAAACCTGTGAGTTAGCTCACACTAACTCAGCTTAGGGGGAACACTGTTCACAGGTATGTCTCAGCTCTGAGGATACAGCGCTCGTGGTTTTGTAGTGTTGGTCTTTTGACTGGCACGAGAGAGAAAGAGAGAGAGAGAGAGAGAGAGAGAGAGAGAGCGCGCGCGCGTCAGGCCTTCTAAGACACTGATCCTAAACAGGAATTCTACTAGTGTCTACTCAGTGGGGCTTTCTGCAGCAAATAACCAGAGCAATATATGAGAGGAGGCAGCCTGTGCTTTTATTAAACGCATTGTTCTGTAACACAGCCTTCTGCAGAAGTCTCACATGAGGCCACGTGAACACCTGCACGACTGACAACTCCCCTGCTTCAGGATTTCAACACTGAGCTGTCATGTGAAGACAGGAGCTAAGGATAGCTCGTAAATCACAGATACAACATGGTTTGGGGGGTGGGGGGAGAGAAGTTCCCTCACGTTTCGCAATTTCGCCTCAGGGCTGCCGCTGCATGTATCTGAGGAAAGCCTAAATGAAAGCATGGAGATTAGAATGTACTTCTTTATTATTTTGATACATTTTTTAATTTATTTATTTAAAGCATATGTCTGCTAACTTTCTTCCTACGGAGGCAGCTTACGGCATTAATAAGCTGCATGGAAAACCAAAACTTTAAAAGAGCAATTTAGGACTGCTTCAGTTAAGGTAAAGGTTTCCCTTGCTCAAAAGTCAGTCGGATCCGACTCTAGGGGTGCGGTGCCCATTTGTGTTTCCAAGCTGAAGAGCCAGCGCTGTCCGAAGACATTTCCGTGGTCATGTGGCCGGCATGACTAAATGCCGAGGTGCACGGAATGCTGTTCCCTTCCCACCGAAGTGGTACCTATTTATCTACTTGCAATTTCTTGCTTTCGAACTGCTAGGCTGGCAGGAAAACTGCCGAGCTACTAACCTTCCAGTCTGCAATTCAGCGTCTCAACCACTTGAGCCACCGCAGCCCTGTTTCAGTTAAACACAGCCCTAAATAAAACAGCCTTCAGCTGCCTCTTAAGGAGCAAAAGTGAGAGGGTCAGGCGCACGTCTCCCTGGGGAGGTCATTCCAGAATCATGGGGCTGCCACTGAAAAGGCCCCCTCGCCTGTATCTACCAAACAAGCCTCTTTGAATGATGGGACAGTCAGCAGGGCCTCTTCCTCGGATCATGTGGGAGAAGACGGTCCCTTCAGCTAGTCTGTTCACAGGCCACGTAAGGGCTCAATGGGGACTCAAAGCAGCTGACATTCTTCCCTCCTCCATTTATTTATTTATTTATTACTTTCGGCTTCTACCTTGCTCGAACCCCCTAGGGGGTCTCTGAGCGGCTTACAGTTACTCTGTTATCCCTAACTATGGCCATATCTGAATTGGGGTGGGGACTGCCCTACCAGCACCCTGTAAGATGGCAGTGTTGTTCTTCTTGATCTTAGTTCGGCATCTTGGCCCATTGCTGGCTCGGCTCCCTCCAGCTTTCCCTCTTTGCTCATTTGATCGTCACAACACCCCTGTGACGTAGGTTAGACTGAGTGTGGGTGACTGGCCCAAGGACACCCAGCAAGCTTCCATGGCAAAGTGGGGATTCGAATCTGGGTCGCCCACATTATAGCCCAACACTCTAACCACTACGCCACCAGCAGCCCTGCTTATACCAAGACAACCATTAATCTTAGCCAGTGCTCCCTCTAACCTGTGGAGTCTTGTGAGCAAAAATTCTACTTTGTGAGCCGCTGGCATTAAAGTTGTGAGCGAGCAATTTGGCTGCTGCATAAGTTAGTTTGCTCTGGAGCCATCCTTCCTGAGCTAAGACAAAAATGGGTGAGCCGGAGGCTAAAAAACTGTGAGCTAGGTCACACTAACTCAGCTTAGAGGAAACACTTAGCCTGTTACCTGGCCCAAAGAAACATAAAGTATTCTGTATCCTGGTTTTCATCATTCCAGTGTACAATGAACACAGTCTGTTTCCCCGCAAATATAATTAAAATAATATTAAATAAGTTAATAGACCAAGGAAGAAGAAGAAGAGATTGGATTTATACCCCGCCCTTCACTTAGAGTCTCAGAGTGGCCTACAAACTCCTTTCCCTCCCCCTCCCCACAACAGACACCCTGTGAGGTAGGTGGGGCTGAGAGACTTGTTTCGAGAACTGCTCTTTCAAGGACAGCTCTGACAAAACTATGGCTTGCCCAAGGTCATCCAGCAGCTGCAAGTGGATTACCTTATCACCCTAGGTACGTCAAGTTGCAAATGACTTGTGGAGACCCCAGCAAGGGGCTTTCAAGGCAACTGACAAGCAGAGGTGGTTGGCCACTGCCTTCCTCTGAAGAGTTCTCCTGCTGCCGTCCAAGTACCAACCCTGCTCAGCTTCCAAGATCTGACAAGATTGGGCTAGCCTGGTCCATAAGAACCTCAGAAGAGCCCAGCTGGATCAGACCAGTGAGGGTCCATCTAGTCCAGCATCCTGCCTCACACAGGGGCCAGCCAGTTCCTCTGGAGGGCCAGCAGGAAGAGCCCTGCTGGCTCAGACCAGTGAGGTCCAGTCCAGCATCCTGTCTCACGCAGTGGCTGACCAGTTCTTCTGGACAACGACAGGGCATAGAGGCTTCCCCTGATGTTGCCTTCTGGCTCTGGAATCCAGAGGCCGACTGCCTCTGAATGTGGAGGGTTCCCCCCAACCACCATGACTGGTAGCCATTGATAGACTTATCCTCCATTAATTGATCTGATCCCTTTTTAAAGTTGTTTATTCCAGTGGCCATCACTACATCCTCTGGCAGCAAATTCCACATTTTAATCACTTTCTGGTCAGGGCAAGAGACAAACGGAGGTAGTTTTCTATGGCCTGCCTCTGCGTAGCAACCCTGGGCTTCCTCGGTGGTCTCCCATCCAAGTCCTAACCAGCTTCCAAGATCTGTCAAGAACGGGTTAGCCTGGACTAAGGCTTATCTTATCACCCCTTATCACCCTAAGTACCTAAAAAGGGCTACTCTGCCGATTCACCCAGCGCTGGACCAAAGAGACACACGCGTGCAATTCCTCACGCTCTCCGCTTTCCTAGTCACCAAACAAGACCTCAAGATGTCTGCCGTGGCAATTCCTCCCATAACACAATTGGTATATTACGTGCGTATCCAAGCAATGCTCCCTCTAAGCTGTGGAGTCTTGTGAGCAGAAATTCTACTTTGTGAACTACTGGCATTAAAGTTGAGAGCAAGCAATCTGACTACTGCATAAATTAAGTTTGCTCTGGAGCCATCCTTCCTGAGCTAAGGCAAAAATGTGTGAGCTGGAGGCTAAAAAACTGTGAGCTAGCTCACACTAACTCAGCTTAGAGGGAACACTGCTTAAGACCACTTTCCGAGTAAGAGTTATCCATTTAGAATATTCCTGTTTGTACTACAGGCAAGCGTCACACCTCCATAACCACACACTGCAAGTGCTAATGGATACGCAGAGCCAGAGCTTTCCCACAGCCTCCAGTGAGCCCCTCCCCCTCCGTTACAACACCCCAGTCCTTCACGTGCCCACCTAGCTCAATCTTGCAAAGGTGGGGTCTGGTATGTAGACAGCGCAGACTGGCGTGAAAACGTCTCACTTAAGACCAATGCTCCCTCTAAGCTGTGGAGCTTGTGAGCAAAAATTCTACTTGGCGAGCTGCTGGCATTGAAGTTGTGAGTAAGTGGTTTGGCTGTGGCATAAATTATGTTTCCTCTGGAGCCGTCCTTCCTAAGCTGAGACAAAAATGTGTGAGCCGGGGGCTAAAAAACTGTGAGCTGGCTCACACTAACTCAGCTTAGAGGGAACACTGCTTAAGACCACTTTCCGAGTAAGAGTTATCCATTTAGAATATTTGAATCCCGCCTCTCCGGACCTGCCAAGGCAGCTCAAAGCTAAAACAACAAAAACCAAAACCAATCCAGGCGGCAAAACAAATTGCATTCCACAAGTCAAGGCAGTACAATAAATAAAGAGAAGCAGATCAATAAAAATAAGCGTTCTCTCCAACATTCTCCTGTCCTCCCTTTCATTCTCACAACAACCCTGGAAGGTAGGCTGAGGGTGCATCACTGGCCCAAGCGCACCCAGCCGGCTTCCACGGCACAGCGGAGATTTGAATCTGGGTCTCCCAGAAACATAACCACTGCAATATGCTGGCTAAGCACACAAAGCAAACAGAACAGTTTAAATGATTTTAATACAACAGTTCTCAAGATAGGAGCAGAGAGCCAGTTTGGTGTAGTGGTTAAATGCGCGGACTCTAATCTGGGAGAACCGGGTTTGATTCCCCACTCCTCTGCTTGCACCTGCTGGATTACCTTGGGCAAGCCATAGTTCTGGCACAGCTGTTCTTGAAAAAGAGCAGTCCTTGAGAGAGCTCTTTCAGCCCCACCTACCTCACAGGGTGTCTGTTCTGGGGGGGGGTTGTAAGCTGCTCTGAGACTCCTTCGGGTAGTGAAGGGCGGGGTATAAATCCAATCTCCTCTTCTTCTCTTCATCATAACAGAATTTTAAAGCCCCCCAAAGTATCCCCTTAAGAAAAAGCCTGCATAAAGAGAAATATAGGAAAGGAAGGCAGCTGCCGAGCAACCATCAAGGGTGAGGGTGTCCCAAAGGCAAGGTGCAAACACTGAAAAGGCCCTGTTCTCTGGTCACCCCTGTGCCTTATTTCTGCAGGTGGAGGAACAATCGGTAGGGCTTGTGAAATCTGAACCAGGGTCTTCCCTTCTCACACTCTTAACGATGCACTTAAGAACATAAGAGAAGCCAATGTTGGACCAGGTCCATCCAATCCAACACTCTGTCACAAGGTGGCCAAAAATACCAGGTGCCCTCAGGTCCAGCATTGGGGCCAGGACACTAGAAGCCCTCCCACTGTTGCCCCCCCACTAAGCACCAAGACTACAGAGCATCCCCTGCCCCAGAGTTCCTATCTATACCTTGTGGCTAATAGCCGCTGATGGACCTCTGCTCCATATGCTTATCTAATTCCCTCTTGAAGCCGCCCATGCTAGTAGTCGCCACCACCTCCTGTGGTAGTGAACTCCATGTGTTAATTGCTTTTGGGTGAAGAAGTACTTCCTTTTATCTGTTCTAACCTGACTGCTCAGCAATTTCAGGGAGTGCCCGTGAGTTCTTATACTTTGAGAAAGGTAGAAAAGTACTTCTTTCTCTACCTGCTCTATCCCCTGCATAATCTTGTAAACCTCGATCATGTCACCCCTCAGTCGTGTGTGTGAGGATTCCACCAGGAGGCAGAACCCTGTCCCACTCTCAGAATTATTAGTGTATGTAGAGCTTTACAGAACCACACAAGCAGGAGAGAGAGAAAGAGGCTGCTGCCCCAACAGGGCAGATACAAAAGTTAAATATTACCTACTGAAACTTCGGGCTTCTCAAAAGCTGCTTTGTCATCCAGACAAGGAAACTTTAGCAAACTGGGAAAGAACTGGGGCTTCCCACTCAACTTTTCAGGCCGCCAGTAAGACGCAAAACAATTAATCTAACAGGAAGAAGGGTTTAAAAAAAACAACAACAACCCAAAACCACAACTTTTCTTGTAAACGTTGTAGACTCACTTCAAAGGCAAAAGTGCATCTAGAGACGCATGCAGGTTGTAGATCGGGAATCCCCAACATGGCACCCATGGGCGCCACGACGCCAACGCACACCTTTCCTGGTGCCCACCAAGTGTTTTTCAGAAATTAGGTGGGACTTTTCTCCAACAAGGCTTTTGACTGGCAGTGTAGATTGTAAAAAAAAAAATAATGATGTTGCTTTGGCAGCAGCTGCCACCACCGCACAAGAGTCTTCGCTGGGTAACTGAAGGTAAACTGAGGCAGCCATTGGGTGGCACTGGCTGGCTCTACCTCTTGTGGCACCCACCACGCTGTGTCAGAATTTCAGAGGTGCCCCTAGGGTCGAAAGGGCTCCAGTGTTCCCTCTAAGCTGAGTTAGTGTGAGAGCTAGCTCACAGGTTTTTAGCCTCCGGCTCACCCATTTTTGTCTTAGCTCAGGAAGGATGCCATCAGAGCAAACTACTTTATGCAGTAGCCAATTGCTTGCTCAGAACTTTAATGCCAGTAGCTCAGAGAGTAGAGTGTTTTTGCTCACAAGACTCCACAGATTAGAGGGAGCATTGCTGGGGACCCTCCTTGTAGATGACCACCCACAGACCAGGGTTGCCAGGTGAGGCCGAGAAGCCGCCAGGGAACTTGCAAGGAGGCTCTGGGAGCGGAGAGGGAAGAAGCACGACTGAACTCCACAGCGAGTTCCGGGTGAGCTGGCTGTCCCATTTAAAGGGATTGCATTCTTTTTAAATGCCTTCCCTCCACTGGAAATAATGGAGGATGGGAGCACCTTCTTTGGGGGCTCATGGAATTAGACCCCTTGGTCCAATCTTTTTGAAAATGGGGGGGGGGGGTGTTAGGAGAGGCACCAGCAGCTATGCTGAAAATCTGGTGCCCCTAACGGAAAAAAACAGCCCCTCCAGAGCCCAAGATACCCATGGTTCGAATCTCCATTATACCCTATGGGGACAAGTCTCCATAGGGTATAATGGAGCATCCAGTGGCCCTCCTCTCCCCCCGCTTCCTGGTAGGCTTGAAGTGGGGGGAAGGGCCTCCAAACCGGGGGATCCCCCGCCCCCAACTGGGGAATTGGCAACCCCACCCACAGACACAAGAACCCGCCTTCTTCTGATCCAGACCCTGATTTACAGATACCCTCAGACTACAGAGAAGGGAAAAAGAAGAGAAGAAGAAGAGATTGGATTTATACCCCGCCCTTCACTTGGAGTCTCAGAGTGGCTTACAAACTCCTTTCCCTTCCCCTCCCCACAACAGACACCCTGTGAGGTGGGTGGGGCTGAGAGAACTCTGACACAAACTGCTCTTTCAGGAACAGCTGTGCCAGAGCTTGTGACTTACCCAAGGTCACATCAGCAGGTGCAAGTGGAGGAGTGGGGAATCAAACCCGGTTCTCCCAGATTAGAGTCCGCACACTTAACCACTACACCAAACTGGCTCTCCAAAAAAGGGAATCCTTTGGCTCCCCTACCCCCACCTTACTGTCCCTGTCTAACAAGTGAGACAGCCATAAATACATACACCTGATTTTCTTTAATAACAAGCTTGTAGCACTTATAATGTCACCTTGGGATCAGGGAGACTCACTCAGCCGACACTGTTGTGAGGAGGAGAGAATAATGTAGAACACCTTGAACTCTGGACAGGATGGCAGAATAAAAATGTACCACACAGATTATGCTGTATCTTTCAGATGAATTTTAAGTGCTGTAAACTGCACGGTATAGTTACATCCAGATAGCTTTCAGTATGCATGTACAGTACAATGTGACACAATAAGCATACAGTATATAAAATTAGAGTCCAGTTGCTTCTTAAATACTAACAGAATTCATTCCAGTGTAAACTTTGGAGAGTCAAAGCTCTCTTCTTCAGGTGTATGAAGCATGCTTCCATTACAGATAACATTTATACTGTTCTGCAGTGTCATGCAACAAATCATTCACGATGCATCTGATTCACAACAGTTCTATGCTGAAATAAACTCTGACCTATATCTAGATAGACAGATATGAAACAAACACTTCCGCAGAAAGTTGATTCTATGGACTTTCCGCGCCACCTTACACGAGGCAAGAGCCCAGCAGCACCTTAAAGACTAACAAAACTTGCAGCAGGGTAGGAGCTTTCCTGAGTCAGCGCTCACTTCTTCATCTTGATCTATCTGTGGGCATCAGGGGTTGCCAGCTCCGGGTTGGGAAATACCTGGAGATTTGGGCGGGGTGGTGGAACCTCAGGGGAGGGGAAGGATTTCAGTGGGGTACAGTGCCATGGAGTTCCACCTTTCCAAGCAGCCATTTTCTCAACGTGGACAGATCTCTGCCCACTGGAGATGTTGTAACAGTGGGAGATCTCCAAATACCACCTGGAGTTTAAAATGAGAGTGCATGGACTCTAATCTGGGAGAACCCGGCTTGATTCCCCACACCTCCACTTGCACCTGCTGGATGACCTTGGGCAAGCCGTAATTCTGAGAAGAGCTGTCTTTGAAAAAGAGCAGTTTCTGTCAAGAGCTCTCTCAGCCCCACCTCCCTCACAGGGTGTCTGTTGTGGGGAGGGGAAGGGAAAAGGAGTTTGTAAGCTGCTCTGAGACACCTTTCGGTAGTGAAGGGCGGGGTATAAATCCAATCTCTTCTTCATCCATGACGAAAATAACAAAGAGTCAATAAAGGCCTTGTGAAGACCTTGGTTTCTGTTAATCGAGAGTCAACATATGGGATGCCTCCTTCCAGAGTAGATCAGTAGAAATCATCAGTTGACCACAGAAGAGAATTTTCTACAGAATTACTTCAGTAAATGATTTTGCACCCATATCTTTATTGACTCTCCATTATTTTCGTCACGGATGTTGTGTTTTGGATTTCCGCCGCCTGGAGTTTGGCAACCCTATTGGACACACACAACTGTATAAGGGGCGATCAGACACACCACTAACCACCGTCAACATCCCAGTTAATAATACTTTATCCATATTTTTAATTTGTAAAAGTTCCTTTTTTTAAAATCTATGTTGGGAGATGGTCTCAAGAAGTCGCTTTATGGCATCTCAATTATCGTTACTGCCAATTTAACTCGCAGTTCGAGGAAGGGGAGAAATTCTGATGAGTCATCGTTGCCACCCGCGCCCCTCTCAGCGGACCACGTGCCTGGAGAGACCATGACTCAGCAAATTCCTCCTTCCTCCTCTCTCTCCCCCCCCTCCCGTTCGGCTCCGCCCTCTCACCGCCCGCTTTCTATCTTCGCCTTACTGCGCCTGCGCTAGTCAGAGAGAAGGGGCCCAATGAAGGCCCTTCCCTTCTCGCCCCGCCCTTCGGGGGAGCCTAACGAATTCCCCCCTCCCCTTTTCCTCCCCTCAGACAGACAGACACGCCGCCGCCGCCGCCGCCGCCGCCGCCCTTCGCTTCTTACCTGAGGTCTGGCGGGAGCGCGCCTGGGAAGGCGCCTGCGCGCCCCCCAGCACCCGCAAGTGAGGCGCGCGGCGTTCCCGTGAGGCAAGAGGGGAAAGCCTGAGGCAGGAGGGTGGGCAGGCGGGCGCGCGCTTTCCAATCCGCCCCCTCCGGCCGCCTCGTCCTCAGCGCGAGCGAAGTGAAAGTTTCTCCTCCTCCTTCTCCGGCGGGCGGAGCCAATCGGCGCCCAGGCCGCTGCCGAGATGGGGCGGTCACACCACGGCGGACGTCATAGGGAGAAGCCACGCCCACCTCCCTCCCTGTCGGAGCGCTCCTCCTCCCCCTGATGACGCTCGCGCGGCCACGCCCACCCCTGGAACTTCCATTCATGCGGGGTTTGAAGCGGGGGGGGGGTCAACAGCCCAGGAACAGGGGAGGCTGGTTGGGTGGGGAGGAAGATTCATTCATTCATTTTGGGGGTGGGTAGCGCTCTTTGCATGCCCGGGCGTCTGTCTGTTTGCAGTTCTGCGTTGCTAGGGCAATGGCTTAAAACAAGCGAGAAGAGAAAACCTTCGGGTGAATTGGATGCTTGGGTGAATGGGATCAGTGGTCCCTCTAAGCTGAGTTAGTGTGAGCCAGCTCAGGTTTTTTTTAGCCTCCAGCACACCCATTTTCCTCTTCGCTCAGGAAGGATATGGCTCCACAGCCAACTAATTTATAGCAGCGGCCAAATCGCTCACTCACCACTTTAGTGCCAGCAGCTCACAAAGTAGAATTTTTGTGCACGAGACTGCACAGCTTAGAGGGAGCATTGCCACTAGCCTGGGGCAGTGTTCCCTCTAAGCTGAGTTAGTGTGAGCCAGCTCACAGTTTCTTAGCCTCCAGCTCACACGTTTTTGTCTTAGCTCAGGAAGGAGGGCTCCAGAGCAAACAAGTTTATGCAGTAGTCAAGTCGCCCGCTCACAACTTTGATGACAGTAGCTCACAAAGGAGAATTCTTGCTCACGAGACTCTGTAGCTTAAAGGGAACATTGGCCTGGGGGCAAAAGACAGGCTTTGGAGGGTGGACTACAGTGTTCTCTCCAAGCTGAGTTAGTGTGAGCCGGCTCACATGGTTTTGTAGCCTCCAGCGCACACATTTTTCTCTTTGGTCAGGAAGGATGTCGCTCCAGAGCCAACTAATTTATTGCAGCCGCCGAATCGCTCGCTCACCACTTTAGTGCCGGCAGCTCACAAAGTAGAATTTTTGCTCAGGAGATTCCACAGCTTGGAGGGAGCATTGAATGGGATGCATGGGTGTGGTGTTAAGCGGCCCTTCCAAAGCTTCAAAAAGAAACACTGGATGATTTGCAGTTAAAACTCTTTTTTTTAAATAATGGTGCGTGGGTTTGCACATATGGTTACCAACCTCCCGGTGCTGGCTGGAGATTTGGGATTTCAACTGATCTCCAGGCCACAGAGATCAGTTCACTTGGATAAAATGGCTGCTTTGGAAGATAGGCTCAGTGTCATTATACCCCTTTGGAGTCCCTCCCCTCCTCAGGCTCCACCCCCCAAATCTCCAGGCATTTCCCTACCTGGAGCTGGCAACCATATTTGCACAATATGTCCATGTTCTTGTAGTCCATCCCCCACCCCCCACCCCGTGTCTTGATTTTTCAATATCCCAGGATCAATGTCTGGTTCTCTCTTCTCCATTTATTTTACAAAGACTGCTCTTCTACTTCAGACCTTCTGAAATCTTTAATCGCTTGGCCTGACTCTCCAGAACAAATGCTGATATTAGACAGAGCCTTTCCCACACATCTCCAAATCTGATTCGGTATATTCATCAGAGGTTTGATGACCGCCAGTTGGGTGTCGTGTTTAGGAGCCCGGACTCTAATCTGGGAGAACCGGGTTTGATTCCCCACTCCCCCACATGCAGCTTCTGGTGTGACCTTGGGTCAGTCACTAGTTCTCTCAGAGCTGTTCTCTCACGAGCAGTCCTTGAAAGAGGTCTCTCAGTCCCACCTGCCTTATATGGTGTCTGTTGTGGGGAGGGGGAGGAGATTGTAAGCTGCTCTGAGACTCCTTCGGTAGTGAAGGGCAGCGTATAAATCCAATCTCTTCTTCAGTTCCTGAATATGACCAATGCACATAATGCAAAATGGCCTTGTGTTTCCGACACCTCCCACAAGTGCCAGTGGTATAGTACTCCCTATTTGATACCTGTCCTGTGAGCCCCATCAGAAGATGTTATCCTTGCCGGGACCCCCTCCAATACTTCCTCTTTTTATTTTCCCCTTAATTGTATTGGGGATCCCTTTTCTTTTGTGCTTTTAAATGTTGGCAAATAACTTCATTAACTGGAAGCTGCCTGATATTGAATCAGACCCTCAGTCCATTAGGGTCAGTATTGCCTGCTCAGACTGGCAGCGGCTTTCTAGGTTCTCAGGCAGAGCCCTTTTACATCATCTACTACCAGATCCTTTTATCTGGAGATGCCGGGGATTGAACCTCCGGACCTTCTGCACACCAAGCAGAGGCTCTGCCACTGAGCCACAGCCCCTCTTTACAGCTCTCCAGGGTCTCGGGCAGAGGTCTTTCCCATCGTCTACTGCCTAGTCCGTTTCACCTGGAGATGCCGGGGACTGAACCTGGGACCTTCTGCACGCCAAGCAGAGGCTCTTCCACTGAGCCACGGCCCCTCTTTACAGCTCTCCAGGGTCTCAGGCAGTGGTCTTTCTCATTGCCTACTGCCTGGTCCTTTTTAACTGGAGGTGCTGGGGATTGAACCTGGGACCTTCTGCACGCCAAGCAGAGGCTCTTCCACTGAGTCATGGCCCGTCCTCAGTCTTAGGAAACGGAAACCATTTCCTTCAACAATTTTAACGGATTTTCATGATGGAAGACCGGGACGAGTCTCTACGAATATCATTCATTTACGGTATAATGTCAGCGGTTGTCCTTAAATATTCAAAGGTAATTCCTCTCACGAAGTTATCTGTCACGAAACTTAAAAAAACAACATCAATCAACATTTTGAATGCATCAATTCCATGAAATCCTTTTTAACTTTACAATTTAAATTTCCCCCCTTCCCGAGTTTCCAACCCTGCCTAATAATTCCAGAGGGGTGTCCGTGTTTGTCTGCCACAGCAAAAACTAAGAAGACAATTGTTGGCAATTCCGAGTAGGGACGTCAGCGTCCAGGTGGGACCTGGGTGGATCCCCTGGAATTCCAGCTCATCTGATGACTACAGAGATCCATTCCCCTGGAGACAAATTGATGCTTTGGAGGGTGGACTCTGTGGCATTGCACCCCACTGTGATCCCGGGGCTCCATTCCCAAATCTCCAGGTTTTTCCTGCCGGTGCCCAGTGGGTACCTGGCAACTCTAATCCAAAGGCTCCTTCCTTGTGGCCAGGGGTGATTTCCTGCAGGAGCGGAGCTCCGGCAGTAAAGAGCCCAGGGGGTGGGCACATGCAACAAGCCCCACCCCCTGCTCCCAGCAGCCCTCGGTCAGAGCAAGAAGCAGCCAGGTAAGTTGCAGAGCCTCCCCCCAGCTCCCCCGGTCCAAAACACTCCAGTGGCACCTTTAAGACCAAGTTTTATTCAGATATGAACTCTCCCTCCTCTGTGAGGACAGATCTGCACGTTCCCCCCCCCCCCCAATAGCTAGCAATCCAAAACAGTCCAGTGGAGCCTGAGCGGTGGGTGTTGCCTTCTGACACGCTTCCGGTGATGTCAGGGGGTGTGGCATATGCAAATAAGTTATGCTAATGAGTTATGCTAATGAGCTCCTGCACCTCTTTTTCTACGAAATGACCCCTGCTTGTGGCATAAACTTTCCGTCGGGCCCAGTTTGGCAAAAAAATCTGATGTTTCTTTTCCAGCATTACCCTCTTCATCTAATTATCAGAATGATCAGATGTTGCCTCATTTTCTAAAGCATTCTGGCGATTCAATCCCTTCTCACCCCCCCCACCATTCCAACACACACCAGGTATGCTGCATGCTATTTCTACAAATGGTTTCATTTTCCTTTCCTCCACAACGAGATAAAATATAATAGGGCTTTTGTGTGTGTGTGTGTGTGTCTTTGACAGCCCACAAAGGAGCAAAACAACTAAAGTCCCCCCTCCCCTAATAGTTGTACAGAATCTGTGTTTCTGAGTAGCTCTTACCTGTGGCTTTTCTGGGGCTCCACAGTAAGGCTGCGATCCTGCGCGCACCTGCTGGGGAGTAAACCCCATTCAACTCAGAGAGATTTAGTCCCAAACAAACATAGAAGGCAAGTTTTCCAACCCAGCGGCACTTCTGAGTAAACACGCCTGGAAACAGCGTGGCGATATTCCTTACCTTCTTTACCGTTTGCAGAGTTCTTTGGCTCGTTTGAAAATGCTGACCTTTCCTTTAGTTCTCTCTCTGTTTTCCTTTGGAACGGGATCTGAGAAAATTGCGAGCCTGCCCCGGATTTCAACTTGACAGATTGATTTCTTTTTTTTTCTTTAACAAAAACCCTGCCCTGCCCAAAACCCCCTCCAAGGTTTCCTCTATTTTACAAAAAAGCACCTGGCACATTTAAAAAGAAAAAGAAAAAAGGTAGGCCTCTGTGATTTAGTTTAGAACAAGACCTCTTAACTGCCATCTGGAACAGAGTTACACCCCATAAAATCTATTGACGTTAGAAGGGTATAACCCTATTTAGGTTTGCACTGGGAAGGATGTACGTGTGAGATCGAGGTTTATTGAATTATCGACCATTTTGAGAGAGCGGGGTCCCCCCCCAGTCCTGCAATATAGGGGTCAGGCAAGGGTTAGGGTGCCAACCTCCAGGTGGTACCTGAAGATCTGCTATTACAGTCAATGCTCCTAAAGGTAAAGGTTCCCTTGGTCAAAAGCCAGTTGAATCCGACTCTAGGGTTGCGGTGCTCATCTCCGTTTCAAAGCCGAAGAGCCAGCGCTGTCCGAAGACGTTTCCGTAGGGGGCACCACAAAGTTGGGAAAAGGGTGAAAAGGAAAAAAAACACGAAGATTTGTAAAAAAATAAATAAATAAATTGATAAAACTAGTGCAAATTGATGATGGTGCACCCTAGGGTTATCTTCTATTTTTTGTTGGCAAGGTGCAGTGTCATAGGCTATGTTTTAAAGTAAAATGCATGTGTTTAAAAGTAAAACAAGGGAGCCAAATTCAGTTGTCAGTTGCTGCAACCTGCATTGTATATCTGGTCAGACAGGTCAACTAAAATAGTCTGGGGGGTCAGTGTGGTAAGGACGGGGGCACCAAGATTGGTCAGTGCTTCGAGCACCAGTGAGCCTTAATCCGCCCCTGAATGCTCCCTCTAAGCTGTGGAGTCTTGTGAGCAAAATTTCTCCTTTGTGAGCTACTGGCGTTAAAGTTGTGAGCGAGCAATTTGGCTACTGCCTAAATCAGTTTGCTCTGGAGCCATCCTTCCTGAGCTGAGACAAAAATGTTTGAGCTGGAGGCTAAAAAACTGTGAGATAGCTCACACGAACTCATCTTAGAGGAAACGCTGATTACAATTTCTCTCCAGACAACCCAAGATGAGTTTCCCTGGAGAAAATGGCTGCTTTGGAGGATGGATTCTATGGCATTCTACCCTGCTGAGGGTCCTCTCCTCCCCAAACCCCTCCCTCTGCTGGCTCTACCCCCCCCCCAAATCTTGAGGTAGTTCCCAAACCTGAGCTAGCAACCCTAGTTAGTGTTGTCATGGAAGTTATGAAGAAGAGAAGAGGTTGGAATTATACCCCACCCTTCACTACCTGAAGGAGTCTCAGAGCAGCTTACAATACCCTTTCCCTTCCCCTCCCCACAACAGACACCCTGTGAGGTAGGTGGGGCTGAGAGAGCTCTCTTGAGAACTGCCCTTGAGAGAACAGCTCTGGAAGAACTTGTAACTGACCCAAGGTCACACCAGTAGCTGCATGTGGAGGAGTGGGGAATCAAACCCGGTTCTCCCGGATTAGAGTCCGCGCTCCTAACTGCTACACCAAACTGACATTATCCCCGGTTGAGGTCCCTGCCCTCTCCGAACCCCACCATCCCCACACTTCACCCCCAAATCTCCAGGAATCTCCAAACCCTGAGCTGGCAACCTTAGGCATAGACAGAGGTTGAACGATCCCATTTAAAAGCAGTAGCCAGAAATATAACACTAGGGTGCTTTGAGGGAATTAGATAAGAAATATAACACCAGGGCTTCAAGAGGGAAGTGGATGAACAACATACAGAGCAGAGGTTCATCAGTGGCTATTAGCCACAAGGTCCAGATAGGAACTCTCAGTCTGGGGCCATTGATGCTCTGTATTCTTGGTTTTTGGGGAAGGGGAGGCAACAGTGGGAGGGCTTCTAGTGTCCTGGCCCCACTGCTGGACCTCCTGATGGCACCTGGTATTTTTGGCCACTGTGTGACAGAGTGTTGGACTGGATGGGCCATTGGCCTGATCCAACATTGGCTTCTCTTATGTTCTTACGTTCAGGGCGGGATTTTTTCTTTAAGAGGAAGCTTTCAGTAGGAATACTACAGTACAGTAATCAAGCTGTTGCAAGCCAGGAGAGCTCCCCCCCCCCCTCCTGTTGACACCATATCAGGAGAAAACATATGTGGGTATGGCTTGGGGGTTTGTATGTTTTTAAGCTTTCCAAGAAGAGGTTTGGGTTGGGTGCAGCAGATTAGCAAAACGTACCATGCAAAGATGATTGGCGCTTGTCACTGAAACAAAACTGCTGATAAAGCCAGAATCAAATAAGATTTTGGACTCCAGCCATTGCCGGTTATCAGGAGGTTTTAATGTCGGTTTGCTTTTTCAGTAGAATTTGTTTTTAAAAAATCTTTCAGTGGGACATTTTGGCAGATTGGTGGTTGAAAACAGGGTTTCCCAGGTCCTAGTTCAACACTTCAACTATTCTACCATGCTGGCTTTCATAACCATAACAACATAGGAGAAGCCAATGTTGGATCAGGCCAATGGCCCCTCCAGTCCAACACTCTGTCACACAGTGGCCAAAAGTATCAGGTGCCATCAGGAGGTCCAGCAGTGGGGCCAGGACACTAGAAGCCCTCCCACTCTTGCCCCACCCAAGCACCAAGAATACAGAGCATCACTGGCCCCAGACTGAGAGTTCCTATCTGTACCTTGTGGCTAATAGCCACTGATGGACCGCTGCTCCAGATGTTTATCCAATTCCCTTTTGAAGCCACCCATGCTTGTAGCCATGCTTGTAACCAAAGAAACATCAGCCAGGGTTCATGTGTGTTAACCTTTCCCAAAAACACAACACACACGGGCTTGCAGTGCCTTAAAGACCAACCTGGGGGTTGAGGTGCAAGCTGTGGCAGACTCGAACCCAGCTCCTCAGACAAATGAAGTGTGTCCTCCGTGAATGAATGTCACACACGTGCAGAAGAGCTGTCAACAGTGGGATCAGAAAGGAAACAAAGCACACGAGGTCCAGCCTTTACTATTCTCTGCCACCTCAAAGGTTTACGAGATAAGCGATGCTCCCTCTAAGCTGTGGAGTCCTGTGTGCAAAAAGTCTACTTTGTGAGCTCCTGGCATTAAAGTTGTGAGCGAGTGATTGGGCTACCGCATCAATTAGTTTGTTCTGGAGCCATCCTTCCAGAGTGAAGACAAAAATGTCTGAGCCAGAAGCTAAAAACATGTGAGGTAGCTCATACTAACTCAGCTTAGAGGGAACACTGGAGATCAGTTCCACTTTGGCGTTGCAGATGGTTCCTGCTGGAACTTGTAGGCTTTTGAACTGTGTGTGGGAATCTCGCCGGCTGGGACCTCCAGCGATCCTTTGCTTCTCCGTCCCACGTTTATTCCCCTGTCTCCATACCCATGTGTTCTATAGATACCTGCCAACTGAGGGCACGCCATGCATCTGATGAAGTGGGCCTTCTTCCAAGATCGATCACACCATCGTCGGCCTTTAAGGTGCCAAAAGACTTTTGGTTTTGTGTGCGCATGTGTGTGTGTTTCAAAGAATTACTGATGAGGTGGAGTTTCTCTCCATGACTTATCCCCTCTTCTTCATCCAGCGCACGGAATATGAAATCCTATCAGAAGCTGGCCGCCGATGACCCCCGGACCACGGAGTCGTGGGATGAAGCCGCCGACGAGAAACCCTTGTGCCACCAGAAGTTGTCGGCCTGGTGGATGGGCGGGGGTCTCCTGATGGTCGCCGCCTTGCTCAGCGGGGTGACCGTTTGGGTCCTCGGTCAGATCTGGTGGAGCCAGCACACGGTGCCCCCCCTTACTCAGTGCACCTCCATCCCCGAAAACCTGCGCTTCGACTGTTACCCAGAGAGGGGCACGGTGGTGACGAGAGAACTCTGCGAGAAGCGGGGGTGCTGCTTCGTAGAAACTGGCCCGCCCTCGGGCGGTGCGAGGGGGGTCCCGTGGTGCTTTTACCCCCCCAATTTCCCCAGCTACGCCTTGGGGAGCGTCAATGAAACACAACTGGGAATGGTGGGCTTCCTGACCAGGCGGACAAAGACTTATTATCCGAGGGATATCGAGAAGCTGCGGCTCGTCGTGGAGTTTGAAACGGACACCCGCTTGCATGTCAAAGTGAGTCATTTTTCTGTGGTTTGTTTTATCTCTCCCCCCCCCCCCGCCGCCAAGTTTCTCATTTCGCCATGCCGAGGTTATGAAACAAAGACAGCAATTACCTGATTTGGGTGCAGACCCCGGACAGATCTCAGATTCCATGCCCAGCGATGGATAAAAAGCAATTGAGCTGAAACTAGGCAGTCTTTAATAAGTTGTCACAATGCCCTCTTTTTCCCCATGTCGCCCCCCTCCCTTGGTATGGAGGTTCCTCTTGGAACTTGTACCTCAGGGGTCCCTATCATTTTTGAGCCTGCGAGAGCCAGATCGGTGTAGTGGTTTAGTGTGCGGGCTCTAATCTGGGAGAACCGGGTTTGAATCCCCACTCCTCCGCACACAGCTATTGGATGACCTTGGGCAAGCCGTAGTTCTGATAAGAGCTGTCCTTGAAAAAGAGCAGTTTCTCTCAGAGCTCTCTCAGCCCCACTGACCTCACAGGGTGTCTGTTGTGGGGAGGGGAAGGAGTTTGTAAGCCGCTCTGAGGCTCCGAGTGAAGGGCAGGGTATAAATCCAGTCTCTTCTTTTCTCTGTTCTTCTTCTTCTTTGGAATTCTGACACAGTGTGGCGGGTGCAGCCACGAAATGGCTTCTACAACATGGCTGCCGCAGGAGGTGGGTCCGGCCACAAAATGGCTGCTGCAGCTTACCTTCAGTGTTGTAGTGGCAGCTGCTACCAAAGAACCATTTTTAAAACCTGCACAGCCAATCAGAAACCCTGCCCATTTCCTAGAAACACTGGGAAGTACCAGGAAAGCTGTTAGCAGGTGCCATGGTCCCCACACGCACTGTGTCGGGGAACCCCTGATGTACATGTTTCAGTTCTCTCCTCAAAACCCACCTTTCTCACAAAAGTTAGCACATGACAGCTAAAAGGCCTACAAACTGGGACTCCTCTGGTTTGGATCTTGATTCCACCACAGATTTTGGCTTAAACTGATTAGATCGTGACGCGAGAGCCAGTTTGGTGTAGTGGTTAGGAGCGCTGACTCTAATTCTGAGAGAACCGGGTTTGATTCTCCACTCCTCCACATGCAACTGCTGGTGTGACTTTGGGTCAGTCACAAGTTGTTTCAGACCTGTTCTCTCATGAACAGTCCTCGAAAGAGCTCTCTCAGCCCCTCCTGCCTCACAGGGTGTCTGTTGTGGGGAGGGGAAGGGAAAAGAGATTGTAAACTGCTCTGAGTTGAGTAGTGAAGGGTGGGTTATAAATCCAATCTCCTCCTCCTCCTCCTCCTCCTCTTCTTCTCCTCCTCCTCCTTCTTCTGTCCATCCACAAAAAGAAAGAATCGTAATCATACTTTCCTGATCCTTATCTGATGAATCATGCACGTCCACAAAAGCTTATACCCAGACTTAAAACTAAAGGTGTCCCTGGACGCAAACTTTGTTCTATACTTTCCTGCTGTCCTTGAAACCCTTAGTATATCCTAATTCAGGGTTCTTTCCCTTGACCTGCGCAGTTTGGGTGGGGGCTCTCTTTTCCGTAGATTATCGATGCTGCCGGCCCTCGGTACGAAGTGCCAATCGAAGTTCCTCAGGTGACGAAGAAGGCAGAGAACCCCGTGTACACCGTCGAGTTCTCCAAGGACCCCTTTGGGTTGATTGTGAAGCGCCGGACTTCAGGGGCTGTGCTGTAAGACCCTCCCTCTCCTCTTCATGCAACCCATTCTCAACAGGGAGGGGGCTCAGATATGGTCGCCAACCTCCAGGCGGGGCCTGGAAATCTCCCAGAATTACAACCGATGTCCAGACGACAGAGATCTGTTCCCCTGGATAAAATGGCTGCTTTGGAGGGTGAACTACAGCGTTCCCTCTAAGCTGAGTTACTGTGAGCTTGCTCACAGTTTTTTAGCCTCTGGCTCACACACATTTTTGTCTTAGCTCAGGAAGGATAGCTCCAGGGCAACCAAATTCATGCAGTAACCACATCACTCGCTCACAACTTTAATGTCAGTGGCTCACAAAGTAGAATTTTTGCTCACAAGACTCCACAGCTTAGAAGGAGCATTGGTGGACTCCAGGGGTCATTTCGTAGAAAAAAAGGTGCAGGAGTTCATTAGCATAACTCATTAGCATATGCCACACACCCTGACATCACCGGAGGTGTGTCAGAAGGCAACACAGAAGGCTCAGGCTCCACTGGACTGTTTTGGATTGCTAGCTATTGTGTGGGGGACGGGGGACGTGCAGATCTGTCCTCACAGAGGAGGGAGAGCTTGTGCCTGAATAAAACTTGATCTTAACGGTGCCACTGGAATGTTTTGGATGGGGGCGGGGGGGCTCTGCAACTTACCTGGCTGCTTCTTGCTCTGACTGAGGGCTTCTGGGAGCAGGTGTGGGGCTTGTTGCATGTGCTCGCCCCCTGGGCTCTTTACTGTCGGAGCTCCGCTCCTGTGCGCTCCTGCAGGAAATGACCCCTGGTGGACTCCATGGCATTATACCCTCCTTAGCCCCCTCCCCTCCACAAACGCCACTCTCTGCAGGCTCCACCCCCAAATCACGAGGAATTTCCCAACCCAGTGTTGACAACCCTAAGTTGATACCAATATGAAGCGTGCCTTACTTGTCTTCTGTTTTCCAATTCCTTTGAAAATCAGCAGGCATGAGAACTAGAAACTTAGGTGGACAGTCATTCTTTTTGGATTTTATATGGACCCGTATGTAGCCCAGGGTTCCCCAACCTACCTGAGCCCATGGGCACCTTTGGACTTCTGCCACGGCATGGTGGGCGGGGCCACAAAATGGCTGCCACCCAATGGCTGCCGGAGGAGGCGGACCCAGCTACAAAATGGCCACCGCAGCTCCTCTTCAGTCACACAGTGACGGTCCTTGTGCTGTGGCGGCCCAAGTTGCTGAAGCAACATTTTTTTAAAAAACCCTGTGCAACCTATCAGACATTAGGAAGAACAGAACATTAAACATTACTGAACGTTTGGAAGAACTTCCTGACAGATAGCGCGGTTCCTCGGTGGAACAGGCTTCCTCGGGAGGTGGTGGGCTCTCCTCCTTTGGAGGTTTTTAAGCAGATGGCCACCTGACAGCAATGCTGATCCTGTGAACTTAGGCAGATCATGACAGGGAGGGCAGGAAAGGCTGCATCAGTGCTTAGTTCTCATGGCCTTTTCTTACACACCAAGGGAAATGTCGATTGCTCCATTGGGATCAGGAAGCCATTTTTCTCTGGGCAAGTTTGGCCAGGGATCCCGGAGGTTTTCTGCCATCTTCTGGGCATGGAACAGGGGTCACTGGGGGTGTGGGGGGGGAAGGTATTTGTGAATTTCCTGCCTTGTGCAGGGGGTTGGACTAGATGACCCTGGAGTTCCCTTCCAACTCTGTGATTCTATGACTCTAAATCTCTAGCAACCCCATCAGACCTTTGCTGGGCAAAAGCCACACCTAGCTTTCCCCTCTTTCTAAATCAACTTGGTGGGCTCCAGGAAAGGGCGCCATGTTGGGGACCAGTATTCCCTCTAAGCTGAGTTAGTGTGAGCTAGCTCACAGTTCTTTACCCTCCGGCTCACACATTTTTGTCTTAGCTCAGGAAGGATGGCTCCAGAGCAAACTAACTTATGCAGTAGCCAAATCGCTCGCTCACAACTTTAATGCCAGTAGCTCACAGAGTAGAATTTTTGCTCACAAGACTCCCCAGCTTAGAGGGAGCATTGTTGGGGACCCCTGATGTAGCCTCTTAATGCTTCCTCTCCTTCTCTAGGATAAACACAACGGTGGCGCCCTTGTTCTTTGCGGATCAGTTTCTCCAGATTTCTACTCTCCTGCCTTCCAAATTCCTGTATGGGCTTGGGGAACATCGAAGCAACTTCCTCCATAGCCTGGAGTGGAACACCTTAACCTTCTGGGCCCGAGACATCCCTCCCACGGTACTGTTTATGCATAATTGCTCAGTCTAGCTACCTCCAGTTGTGCTTGCTGTGCATATGTACATATGAAGCTGCCTTATACTGAATCAGACCCTGGGTCCATCAAGGTCAGTCTTGTCTACTCAGACTGGCAGTGGCTCTCCAGGGTCTCAGGCAGAGGGTCTTTTCCATCACCTCCTGCCTGGTCCTTTTAACGGGAGATGCCGGGGATGGAACCCGGGCCCTTCTGCATGCCAAGCAGAGGCTCTACCACTGAGCCACAGCACCTCTTGACAGCTCTCCAGGGTCTCCGGCGGAGGTCTTTCCCATCACCTACTGCCTGGTCATTCTTAAGTGGAGATGCTGGGGATTGAACCTGGGACCTCCTGCATGCCAAGGAGAGGCTCTCCCACTGAGCCACAGCCCTTCTTTACATCTCTCCAGAGTCTCAGGCAGAGGTCTTTCTCATCACCTCCTAAAGGTAAAGATTTCCCTTGCATGAAAGCTAGTTGAATCCTGTAGGTGAATGCTGTATGATTTTAATGCTTATCGAGGCTACATTTGAGCCTATTGTTGTTGTTGTTGTTGTTGTTGTTCAGTCGCACAGTCGAGTCCGACTCTTCGCGACCCCATGGACAATCTCCCGCCAGGCTCTCCTGTCTTCCGCCGTCCTCCGAAGTTGGCTCAATTTCATGTTCGTTGCATCTATGACACTGTCTAACCATCTCATCCTTTGCTGTCCCCGTCTTCTTTGACCTTCAGTCTTTCCCAGCATCAGGGTCTTCTCCAGTGAGCGCTCCCTTCTCATCCGTCTTCTTTGACCTTCAATCTTTCCCAGCATCAGGGTCTTCTCCAGTGAGTGCTCCCTTCTCATTTGGTGGCCAAAGTATTTGAGCTTCAGTTTCATTATCTGGCCTTCCAGGGAACAGTCAGGGTTGATTTCTTTGAGGATTGACTGATTTGTTCTTCTTGCAGTCCAAGGGACATGGTAGAAAGGCTTAAATGTTCTATTAGCATCATTGCAAAGGAGGAGGAGGAGGGCAAAACCGGAATGATTTGGCTCCGCCTACTGTTGGCTCTGACTCCTCCTACCATTATCCCCTCTGCCCCACCAGCCTCTGTGGGTACCCTGTGCCACTGATCGGGAGACCACAGCCTGCTCGTTTGGGGGAGGGAATCAGCTGACCGTTTTGAGCCACTAACATGACGAATGAACTGCCCACCCCTAGCTTCCACACCAGGTTTCTGAAAACACATATTCTAAGCCTTCGGGGGGGAGAAGTTATGGGTGGTGCCCAGTAGTTTGGTGTAGTGGTTAAGAGCGCACACTCTAATCTGGGAGACAACCAGGCTTGATTCTCTACTCCTCCACATGCAGCTGCTGGTGTGACCTTGGGTCAGTCACAAGTTCCTTCAGAGCTGTTCTCTCAGGAACAGTTCACGAAAGAGCTCCCTCAGCCCCACCTACCTCACAGGGTGTCTGTTGTGGGGAGGGGAAGGGAAAGGAGATTGTCAGCCGCTTTGAGACTCCTTCGGGTAGTGAAGGGCAGGGTGTAGCTCCAATCTCCTCCTCCTCCTCCTCCTCCTCCTCCTCCTTCTAGGTTAGGGGAGGAGTCTAGCAAGCGGGGTGGGACCTAGGAGAGGCAGAGGGGGCTGACAGTCATGGAATCCAATTTAATAGTGGCCATTCTCATTGAACCAAGCAGAACACAGCCTGGCCCTTCCACAGTTCTGATTTGCCCTGGATTTTTATTCCCCAGGTGCCCTGGAGAAGGAGATGCAGTGCCCTAAAGGTTTCTAACACTGAAACCTGGCAGTTCTAAGAGAAGAAGAGGACAGGGGATTGTGGGAAGGAGACAGAGAGATCTGGGACCTGGTAGGAAAGGAAAGGGAATCCAGAACTTGGTTCCACTGGCCTAGTGGTTTTCCCAATTTTCTTCAGCTTTGCCTTTCGCTTTCCTTCTTTCCTCTGCTATTTGTAAAGCCTCATCAGAAAGCCACTTTGCTTTCTTACATTTCTTTTTCTTTGGGATGGTGGTGATTGCTGCCTCCTGTACGATGTCACGAACCTCTGTCCATAGTTCTTCAGGCACTCTATCTATCAAATCCAGACCCTTGAATCTATTCTTCACCTCTACTGTATATTCATCAGGGATGCGATCTAGGTCAAACCTGAATGGCCTCGTGGTTTTCCCAATTTTCTTCAGTTTAAGTCTGAATTTTGCAATGAGTAGCTCATGATCTGAACCACAGTCAGCTCCAGGTCTTGTTTTTACTGACTGGATAGAGCTTCTCCATCTTTGACTGCAAATTATATAGTCAATCTGATTTCGGTGTTGCCCATCTGGTGATGTCCATGTGTAGAGTCGCCTCTTAGGTTGTTGGAAAAGGGTGTTCGCTATGACCAGTGTGTTCTCTTGACAAAACTCTGTTAACCTTTGCCCTGCTTCATTTTGCTTTCCAAGGCCAAACTTGTCTGTTATTCCAGTTACCTTTTCACTTCCTACTTTAGCATTCCAGTCCCCTATGATGATGAGGACATCATTTTTTGGTGTTAGTTCTAGGAGGTGTTGTAGGTCTTCATAGAACCGGTCCACTTCAGCCTCTTCTGCATCAGTGGTTGGGGCATAGACTTGGATTACTGTGATGTTGAATGGTTTGCCTTGGAATCGGACAGAAATCATTCTGTCATTTTTGAGATTGTATCCCAGTACTGCCTTTTGCACTCTCTTGTTGACTATAAAGGCCACACCATTTTTTCTACGAGATTCCTGGCCACAGTAGTAGATATAATGGTCTTCTGAGTTAAATTCGCCCATTCCTGTCCACTTTAGTTCACTGATTCCTAGGATATCGATGTTCAGTCTTGCCATCTCATTTTTGACCACGTCAAGCTTACCTTGATTCATAGATCTTACATTCCAGGTTCCTATGTAGTATTGTTCTTTGCAGCATCGGACTTTCCTTTCACCATCAGACACATCCACAACTGAGGGTCCTTTCGGCTTTGGCCCAGCCGCTTCACTCTTTCTGGGGTTACTTGTACTTGCCCTCTGCTCTTCCTCAGTAGCATATTGGACACCTTCCGACCTGAGGGGCTCATCTTCCGGCGTCATATCTTTTAGCCTTTTGATACTGTCCATGGGGTTTTCTTGGCAAAAATACTGGAGTGGGTTGCCATTTCCTTCTCCAGGTGGATCACGCTTGGTCTGAGTTCTCTGCTGTGGCCTGTCCGTCTTGGGTGGCCCTTCACGGCATAGCCCACAGCTTCATTGAACTGCGCAAGCCCCCTCGCCACGACAAGGCAGTGATCCATGAGGGGGATTTGAGCCTATAACTGTTTTTAAATCATTTGTATTAAAGACGTATATTTTTGATAACTTGTATTATCTACACCTTAATGATCTTTATCTACTGGTTTTAAGACCAAGCTCTCCTATTTGTATGTATTTAAAAAAACAACAACCCAGTAATATATGCAGTGCAAATTGGGAGTTCAGAAGCAAGTGTTTCAAACAAGACTGCTTTCTTTTGGTTCTCAGGAGTCCTCCAACCTCTACGGCGTTCACCCTTTTTACCTGGTAATGGAAGACGGTGGAAGCGCCCACGGAGTTTTCCTCTTGAACAGCAACGCGATGGGTGTGTATTTCTGCTGCGCATTCGAGGAAGGGAAGGAGGAGGGATGGGAGAATTTCATCACTTCCCAGCCTGGAACACGTGAAGGCGAGAAGCAGCCTTAACCTGAGTAAGACCATTGGTATATAAAGGTCAAGCATTGTCTACTCAGATAGGCAGCAGCTTCTCCAAGTTCTCAGGCGGAGGACTTTCACATCACCCCCCCGCCTGCTCCTTTTTAACTGGAGATGCTGGGGATTGAACCTGAGGCCTTCTGCGTGCCAAGCAGATGCTCTGCCTCTTGAGAGCCAGTTTGGTGTCGTGGTTAAGTGCGTAGGCTCTAATCTGGGAGAACCGGGTTTGATTCCCCACTCCTTCATATGCAGCTGCTGGTGTGACCTTGGGTCAGTCAGAAGTTCTTTCAGAGCTGTTCTCTCACGGCAGTTTTTAAAAAATACTTTATTTATACATTTTCCACAATATATAGTATTGCAAATAATAAACCTTATATACATTTGAGTCTAATTTTTCCATATATTTGTCCATTTACATACTCTCAAACATCTTTTAAGGTGAATATTGTCATCTTTTTCTTGAAGTATTAAGCTCAATTTACCCATTTCTGCCATTTCTAACAACTTGAATGCTATTTCCTCTCTAGGAGGGATCCTTTCTGGTTTCCAATACTTGGCTAACAAAATTCTAGCAGTCGGGCAGTTTTTGAAAGAGCTCTCTCAGCCCCACCCACCTCACAGGGTCCCTGTTGGGGGCGGGGGAAAGGTGTTTGTGAGCCGCTCTGAGACTCCGAGTGAAAGGCGGGGTATAAATCCAATCTCCTCCTCCTCCTCTTCTTCTTCCTCCTCCTCCCTCTTCTTCTTCTTCCTCCCTCATCAGAAGCCAAGAGATTCTATGCAAGACCCCTGCTTTCTTTCAACAGACTTGTCAGAGAGAAATGAAAGTTAAACCCTGGATCTTGCATCCAGCAGGGTGTTGTTTTTTGGGATCGAAGCCACCCGACAACGTTGTTCTGAGCCCGCAACCTCAGAAAGGGGGCCCCCAAGAAGCGCCAGAGGAAAACGAGGGGAGGGTTCCTTCTGGAGCCGAGACATCTGTTTCCTGGCTCTTTAGCAATTACCGAGCGGTTTAACCGCACACAGCAGCTGCTGGCTCTCGGCCACAGCGGCCGGCCGCTTGGCACCTCCTGGCGGTTTGGTTTCCCTGACCTTCCCGTTTGAGATCCCTGCCCTTTGGCTACATGGAGACAGTCAAACAGCTGGTAGAGAGAAAGAGAAAGAGAGTGATAAATGATGAGGGTTTCAGGGACTATTCTCCTCTCAAAGCAGACACCGGACAGCTCCCCCGGCAGGTCAAGCTTGTCAGTGAGGGCAGGGGCAGCGAAGGCAGCATGGGTCTTAGTGCATGCCCCAGGGTATCTTAATAACAATCACTTCCACAAAGCGAGGTCCATAGGGGAACGGGAGACGTATAGTTTCCTCCCATCACAGCTGGGCTAAGCATTATTACCACCAGAACTCCCCTGAAGGTTGGGACTTGGATGGGAGACCGCCAGGGAAGTGCCATCACCCACCTCTGTGTAGCAACTCTGCAATTCCTTGGTGGTCTTACCATCAGGGTGCTGACCGAGGCGGACCTTGCTTAGCTTTCAAGGTCTGACCAGATCGGCTGGTCTGGTCTGGGCCGTCCAGATCAGGGCCCGTTGATACTGACGGTGGAAAGCGCCGTTGAGGTTGCAGCCAACTTACGGTGATCCCATTGGGTTTTTAAGACGAGAGATGACAGAACAGAAAAGGGAGTCCGTCTTCACCCAAAGCGTAATTCACACGTGGAAATCAGAGGGGAGAGCAGAGATCCATCAGTGGCTATTAACCACCAGGTACAGATGGAACACTCTGTCTGGGGCAGTGATGCTCTGTCTTCTTGGTACTGGGTGGGGCAACAGTGGGAGGGCTTCTGGAGTTCTGGCCCCACTGGTGGACCTCCTGATGGCACCTGGGTTTTGGCCACTGTGTGACAGAGTGTTGAATGCACCATTGGGCTTCTCGTATGTTCTTATGTCTGGGGCAGTGATGGTCCATCTTCTCGGTACTTGGGGGGGCAACTGTGGGAGGGCTTCTGGAATTCTGGCCCTGCTGGTGGACCTCCTGACCAATGTTCCCTCTAAGCTGTGGAGTCTTGTGAGACAAAATTCTACTTTGTGAGGGTGCTGGCATTAAATTTGTGAGCGAGCTATTTGGCTGCTACATAGATTAGCTTGTTCCGGAGCCATCCTTCCTGAGCTAAGGCAAAAATGTGTGAGCTGAAGGCTAAAAAAACTGTGAGCTAGCTCACACTAACTCAGCTTAGAGGGAACACTGCTCCTGACGGCACCTGGGTTTTGGCCACTGTGTGACAGAGTGTTGGACTGGATGGGCCATTTGCCTGATCCAGCAGGGCTTCTCTTATGTTCTTAGAGGTGGTCTGCCATTGCCTGCCTCTGCATAGGAACCCTGGACTTCCTCGGTGGTCTCCCATCCAAGTCCTAACCAGGACCAACTCTGCTTAGCTTCAGAGATCTGAGATCAGGCTAGCTTGGACCACCCAGCTCAAGGTAACATGTGCCCTGGACTGACTGTTACTGACCCCTGGTCTTCCTTGTTGGTCGCCCTCCCATCCAAGTACTTACCGTGGCCAAACTAGGTATCGTACACTAAAAAGGTCTGCGGTTCTCTCCGAGTTCCCTTCTTCCAGACAACGTATTTTGAATTTACTTTTCTTTGTTTGGTCCTCTGTGCCACCATGGGGAGACAGTCTTCTGATTCTTTAAAAGACATTCAGGCCCTGCAGATTGAGACGGGGGGGGGGGGGGTTTTCTGGGGGGGGGAGCTTTCATGTGATTGGGGGGGGGGGGGGGGTTTTCTGGGTTCGAGTGCCGCGGGGCTGTTGTTGATTTGCAGTTTGAAATGAGGGTATTAGAATGACGGCACTTTTGCATTCGTTGCCCAGAGGTGTCCCTGCAGCCGGCACCTGCCCTCACCTGGAGAACCATCGGAGGCATTCTGGATTTCTACATCTTTTTGGGAGGGGATCCCAACTTGGTGGTTCTGTAGCAGTACCAGCAAGTAATCGGTGAGTTGTTTTCCTTCGGAGAAATCCATACGTATTTCTGCCTGTCAGCCTTGGTTGCCATGGGATTTAAAGGGGTGCCTGGAATGTATACCTTCGTCTCTGCCTGCTTTGCTGCTCTATTACCTCTTTTAGCTCTGACATGTCACCTTGAGCCCCAGTCTCCACTGGTGTCATCTTTCTCTTGGGAATAATGAACTGTTATTCTGGCGGGCCTTTAGTTTACGTGTAATTGGCCCTGGGCCATTAGGACTCTGCTTGCTTTGGGTATAATTGCTGGCTTTGTGTGCTTTTCCTTCGGTCTAACACAGAACGTTAAGAGCCTGGACCTGATCAATGTCTCAATAAACTGTTATTCTTCTGAATGACTGCTATTGGGAACTGATTCTTCCAGGGTTATGACACTGCCCTCCTTTGTCCTATCCTTGCGGCGACCCTGCGAGAGTGGGCTAGACCAAGAGAGAGCGTGAGTGGCCCAACATCACCCAATGAACTCCATGCCCGAGTGGAGGATTTGAACCCTACTCCAAAATGATAACCCCTAGACTACGCCGTCCACGAGGGTGTGCCGCTTCATTTGACAGGAATCAGCTCTTCCTAAACCATCGGCCCGTGTGTGTTCGATCCCCGCCTCTTGTATTCCAGGATTTCCAGCCATGCCGCCATTTTGGGCCCTGGGTTTCCATCTCTGCCGCTGGGGATACAATACAAGCAACGGGACTTGGGAGGTCATAAAGGCGATGCGGAATTATCAAATCCCCCAGGTAAAAAAGAAAAAAAGAAGAAGGAACCATCAAAGAGAAAGAAAAACAGATGATCATGAACAAGATCGAGACGGGTAGAGCCGTGTTAGTTTGTTTGTAGGAGTAGAAAAGAGCAAGAGACTAGTAGCAACCTAAAGGCTAACAAGATTTGCGGCAGGGGAGGAGATTTCATGAGTCACTACTCACTTCTCCAGTACCTGAAGAGTTGCGAACAAGGGCTGGCTTTGCCATATGCATGCCAGGAGTGGAATGACAGCCCCGGGAAAAGGAAGCAGAGGTTCCCTGACAGTGGCCCGCCCTCCAGGCAAGCTGCCTTGTTGCCCCGACTTGCCTAACAGAAGTGTGATTTGCAGACATTCCCTGGGGGATTCACTAGTTGTATCATTTCTTACCTGCTGATTTGATCATTGCCTAGTTTTTGACCACATGGTCTGCCGAGCGTGCTGCTGTTTCTTTTTTTTTTATAACAATATATTTATTGGGTTTTTCATAATATGAGCCTATATCATATGCATACAAACAAGAACGTCAACAAAACTACATACAAAAACCCCCTAAGATAGCAATTTATCTTTTCAGCAACACAGATTAACAGAGAAACTAGACACAAAATGATTATTTTGTTCTTATAATCAGCCTTTAGGTCATTTCTGTGTTGAGTAGTTACTTCTATCTCTGTTTTGCCAAATAGCACTGTTCATTCATATTAATAGCATATTCATATTAACAGCATAAGATATATAGTCGTCGTCAACTTCACCGTTCAAGGTTCTACCCATTACTATTACACATCTTTCAGTAGCCTGCCAATTCCTTGTTTTCAGCATAAGATCAGGGTTTAATATTGCAATTTTTAAATCTCTCCCCCCCTTTTATTACCGTTTAAAATTTTCATTCAATCTTTACTACATGTACACTGATTTGTCGATCTATTGGAACCAATATATCAAGCTTAGCTTAAAGATTAACTCTGCTATTCATTACATGAGAGTTTTACACCTAAATCCTCCACTTATATTTTGCCAGATCTTTACCTAACTCTGTTTGTCTCAGGATTAATCTTTATCCAACACAATCCTACTAAACTATAATCCAAAATAACTAAAACGTAATTACACCATCATGATACAATGTTCAAACATCATTAAATACAATTTAAACAATTAATCATCCATATTCTAACCTTTCCTATTACCTCAGCAATCATTTCACCAATTCATCATTTTTAATACAAATACCAATTATACATTTACTAATTTTTACATATTTTTCTTTTATACTAGTCTTAACTTATAAGTTCAAATTTAACCCTCCAA
>NW_015172553.1:202958-208553 GCF_001447785.1 Gekko japonicus | reverse complement strand
ATATAGAGCAAAGGTTTTTAAGGTCGTTCCGCCCCCCATCTAAATCTGTATCAGAAGAAACCCATTATTTAATCTTTCACACAGTTTCACTTTCTTCTTATGCATCTGTAGCCTGCTCTTTTGCCACAGCATGGGTGTGATTAAATTAATCCAAGCCTTTCCCCTTAAATTTTAAACGTTTCCAGTATCCAAGTTTTATTGTCTCTTTCCAGTTTCCATGTTCTTTGTCTTGTCCTTTCCCCCCCTTCTTTCTTTCCCTCCGAAGTTCAGCTTTTGCAGTCTTTTTTTTTTTAGTCAAACATAGTAGAAAATGTTTTGAACTGTTTTTTCCTCACTATTTTCCGTGGACGATATTGAGTCTCATCACCAACCTTCTTTTGGTAATACTCCGGGCTGTCTACCTTACTTGATTACAGTCCTGCTTTTGACAGTCTCCCGTGTTTTCCATTCCACTCTGCATCACTTGGCTAAGCTTTTCATTATCCTCCGTTTCAGTTTGGGGGTTGTGAGATTTTCCCGCTAAGTTTCCAAACGCTTCCTCAATTCCTTTCCGTATCCCCTCTCTTAAGACTCTAAGAAATTGTTCTATAGTCATCTCGCCCACCTCCATATTCTCGTCAAGTTCTTCCTCTATCTGTATTTCCGACGCCATTTTAATTATTTCATTTAAACCAGTTTATTGAATTCCAAGAAGAAGACAAAACCATTCACTTTGGACTAACCACATCTCTTCCATGCCCAATATAGTTCCTTGACAGTGAAGAAAAACTATGATTTTCCCAAAGAGAAACAAAAGTACCAAACAACAAGCAACCGTCACTCCCATATGTTTTTCGGCCAATGTTCTTCTCCCTTGTAGTTATTCTGTTTGGGATAATCTCTCTGTCTTCTTTCTGTTCTTTAAATTCAGAAGTAAGCGTACTCACTCTTTTTACTTTTCTTCTGCATTGCTGCCTTTGTTGTAAATCCTGTTAGGTTAAAAAGAAGGATGGTCCATGGAAACGCCCTTGCTTCGGGGCAGAAGCAGACACTTCCCCCGCATTGCCGAGTACGGGAGGGGCCGCAACAGAGCCCCCTGCTCTAGACCTCTCTACGGGAGATCTAGCAGAGTCCTCACGCCATCCGGGGGGCTCTGAAAGAGGCGAAACAGGACCAGGCGTCTCGGAGGAGCCGAGAATGCGCCCGTCGCTACGCCGTACCTGGAAGCAGCGTGCTGCTGTTTCATGTCCTTCCCGGTGGTGGCACCCTGTCTGCGGAATTCTGGGGCTTTTAGCCATTATGTCGGCCGTTACGTCTCTCGTTTTCCCATTATTGTTCTTAACCGTTTGGTCTTTTTGCTGTTAAAGGGATACTTAGCTGTTCAGCTGTTTGTGGTTCTTTCTCATAGCTGTGGAATTATTGTTTGAATTGTTTTATAATATCTTTTGCTGTTGCCAGGTACTAGTTGGTGTTTTTTTAAAATTTTGGTTGTAACTGTTTTTGATTCTTTGATTTCTCCCCCGTCCCACTTTATTTTCTTGTTCTTGGAGAGTTCTTGGAGAGCCAGTGTGGTGTAGTGGTTAGGAGTGGCAGACTCTGATCTGGAGAACCGGGTTTGATTCCCCACTCCTCCTCCACATGAAGCCTGCTGGGTGACCTCAGGCCAGTCCCAGTTCTCTTAGAACTCTCAGAACACGAGAGATGACTGTTGTGGGGAGAGGAAGGGAAGGCGACAGTAAGCCGCTTTGAGACGCCTTCAGGTAGAGAAAAGCAGGGTATGAAAACCAACTTTTCTTCTCTGTTCACCTCATCATCTTCTGGTTGGTGGTGTTGCAAAGTGCCGTCAGGCCATAGCTGACATGATAACCCTGTAGAATTTTTCAAGACAAAAGACTTTCAAAGCTGATTTGCCATTGCTTGCCTCTATATCACAACTGGTATTCCTTGGAGGTCTCCCATCCAAATACTTACCTGGCCGACCCTGCTTATCTTTCAAGATCTTTTTTTTAATATATTTTTTTATATTTAAAGACATAACAAACATAAAACAGGGGAAATTTCTTTCAATTCCTTCTTTGACAAACTCATGCCTAATTAAACATACATTCATATTTTCCACCTTATATCATTAAAAATATCACTTGCAAATTTATCAATTTTATACTTTACACGTCCTTGACCAATTTTAAATGTCTGTATTGTTCACTTAGTATCGTCTTCAAACCACCTATAAAATCTTGACCATGGTATTCCTTGGAGGTCTCCCATCCAAATACTAACCTGGCCGACCCTGCTTATATTTCAAGATCTGATGAGATCAGGAAGCTTCTGTTTAGGAGGTGACTTCTTCACCCAAAGAGTAATGAACATGTGGAATTCACTGCTGTGGGATGTGGTGGTGGCTATAAGCACTGACAGCTTCAAGGCGGGGATTGGATGAACATCTGGAGCAAAGGTCCATCAGTGGCTATTAGCCACAAGGTCTAAATGGAACACTCTGTCTGGGGCAGTGATGCTCTCTATTCCTGGTGCTTGGGGGGCAACAGTGGGAGGGATTCTGGAGTTCTGACCCCACTGGAGGACCTCCTGAAGACACCTGAGTTTTGGCCAGTGTGTGACACAGAGTGTTGGACTGGATGGGCCATTGGCCTGATCCACCGTGGCCTCTCTTATGTTCTTATGTGTCTCTCCCCCCCACCCCGTTGCAGTGGCTGTCCATATGGTACTGTCTTTGGTTTTTCTCATTCTCGAGGGGTTATCAGAATGAAAACTCTGGGTCTCCCACCAAGAGGTCCTCTAAATGATGGTTTCCAAGGCATTCTGGGTAAGAGGTTCCCCGGCCCTTCGAAAGAATCCCCCAATGCAAAGACCAGTCAGGGCAGACAAACGTGCCTTCTCTTACATTCTTATCAACTCTGTCTCACAAAAGGTCATTGGCCTTATCCAACGTGGCTTCTCTTCTGTTCTTGTGACATATAAATTGTTTCCAAAACTAAAACTATTAATAAGAACATAAGAGAAGCCTATGTTGGATCAGGCCAATGGCCCATCCAGTCCAACACTCTGTCACACAGTGGCCAAAAATACCAGGGGCCAACAGGAGATCCCATCAGTGGGGCCAGGACACTAGAAGCCCCCCCCCACTGCCCCCCCCAAGCACCAAGAATATAGAGCATCACCTGCCCCAGCCTGTGAATTCCTATCTATACTCTGTGGCTCATAGCCACTGATGGATCTCTGCTCCATATGCTTATCCAGTTCCCTCTTGAAGCTGTCCATACTTGTAGCCGCCACAAACTCCTGTGGCACTGAATTCCATGTGTGAAAAACAACACGACAGTAATTAAATTTAGTGAATGAATAATTATTAATTATGTCGCAAGACGCCTGCCGGTGGGAGGATTGGGCGTGGGGACAATGTGGGGTGTGGATGACCTCATGCATTCTCTCCTTTTTAGAGGTACCGCTATAGCCCTGCCCCCAGTTGCCTCCCCTGGGTCCTAGCTTCCTCCTCCCTTTCCCGCAAGCCTTGGGAAAAACTAAACCTGACATCCAGTTAGGAGGCCAGTTGCCAGGTTTAGTGAAAAGTGAAAGAAATGGTTCTGCTCCAAAGAGACCTGTCATTTTGAGCTGCTTGGTTTTTATTGTTGTTGATTTTTTTTCCGGGCGGGTTAGGACACACAGTGGAATGATATCGACTACATGGATAGCAATCGGGACTTCACTGCTGACCCCCAGAAGTTCAACACCCTCCCCCAGATGGTGGAAGACCTGCACAAGCACGGACAGCATTACGTGATGATTCTGGTAGGCTGGTTTTTATTGCTCTGGGGTTCTTCTTTCTGGATCCGGAACTGTGGAGCTTTTTTTAAGAAGAAGAGATTGGATTTATACCCCGTCCTTCACTACCCAACGGAGTCTCAGAGCGGCTTACAATCTTCTTTCCCCTCCCCCTCCCCACAACAGACATCCTGTGAGGTAGGTGGGGCTGAGAGAGCTCTGACAGAAACTGCTCTTTTTCAAGAACAGCTCTTATCAGAACTACGGCTTGCCCAAGGTCATCCAGCCAGGTGTAAGTGGAGGAGTGGGGAATCAAACCCGGTTCTCCCAGATTACAGTCCGCACACTTAACCACTACACCAAAATTTTTATTTTATTTTTTTTAAAAAGGGATACAGAAATAAAAAAGGAATCAGGAAAAACACATAGGAAATATAATTACCAAAAACTTAATGTAAGGGCAGTCTTACAGATATTGAGGACATTCCTTTATCAGAATATATATGTATATATAAAAAAGTGTATGGTATAATAGCTTAACAAATATGTAACACGATATATACCGTGTAATGGCATAAGAATATGGCTTAAAATATATACGGCCGATTAACATAAAAAATTAGTATAGCTGCCTACTCTGTATATTCTACCATTTTCTCAGAGCCGGTTTGGTGTAGTGGTTAAGGGCGCGGACTCTAATCTGGGAGAACTGGGTTTGACTCCCCACTCCTCCACTTGCACCAGCTGGATGGCCTTGGGCAAGCCATAGTTCTGTCAGAGCTGTTCCCTCAGCCCCAACTACCTCACAGGGTTCTGTTGTGGGGAGGGGAAGGGAAAGGAGATGGTAAGCCTCTCTGAGACTCCAAGTGAAGGGCGGGGTATAAATTCAATCTGACGCGCTCACCTGCTCCAAGGAGAATGAGGCTGAGATGCTGGGTGCCGCCTCTGTGGGCGGGACCACGCCAAGGGAGGCAGCAACGCAGCCAGTGGAGACAGACGCCTTGTGAGCGACACACCAGGATGCCAACCAAATCGGGAGCATGTCGAATGTTCTGGAGAGTGCCACCACCGAAAGGCTTTTATATATAAGGAGAGCTGGTTTTGAGTATTAATCAGTTTAGATTTCTTGGTAACTCCTCTAACAGCTTCATCTAATCTGTGCACAGCTACCCTCTGAAAATAGCTGTCTAGGTAATACCCAGGATCCAAAGAGCGTCTTTTTTTTTTTCCCCCCCACTCTTGCAATATTTTGTTTATTTAACAGTGTCTGATAACTTTTTTTTTTTTAGTAATCTTTTTATTGGTTTTGTCAAAAGATTCACATAAAAACACAACATATAAATTTCACATTTCTGCACATAGCACTTAAAATTATTATTTACATCTTAAAGACCTGCCGACACCGTACAGCACTGATGGGTTACCGAGAGTTTGAGAAATCTTTTCCTATGCTACTAGCTCTCACCTATATTTCCTATTCCTCTTACTGCGGCGGCTCAAGTGGTTAAGATGCTGAGGCTGCAGACCGGAAGGTCGGTAGTTCAGCAGTTCGAGACATGAGTGCCGTGTGACAGAGTGAGCTCCCGTCTGCGGCCCCAGCTCCTGCCAACCTAGCAGTTTGAAAGCAAGAGATTGCAAGTAGATAAATAGGTACCCCTTCAGTGGGAAGGTAACAGCATTCTGTGTGCCTCGGCGTCTAGTCGTGCCGGCCACATGACCATGGAAACGTCTTCGGACAGCACTGGCTCTTCGGCTTGAGTCGGATTCGACCGACTTTTGAGCAAGGGAAACCTCTACCTTTACCTTACTTACCCCTTAATAACAAGATACATACAA